>NC_044496.1:39561271-39613771 GCF_902362185.1 Chanos chanos
ATGCCATGTGCTGAAATAACTGAAAAATGTCCTTATTAAACAGCAGAATATCAATGTATCTGTTTCTTTTGCTACATGGAATGACTATATGCCTGCAAGTTTTGGATATCAACAGGCCTGGTTGAGTCCAAGTGACCCGAGGGTGTTTTTAGAAGTCCATTTAGGCTCAAGTAGCTTAAGTTTGCTGCATGTGTTTTCTTTTCTTTTTTTTTTGTATGTGTGAATTGTTCGATTTTATTTCAGAAATTAAGAAACAAAGGCCATAGTGACTGTGCAAGTCCTGATCCAGATGACTGTTTTGGGCACAGCCCCCTCTTGGACGACCGTTTCGGCAAACTAAACGAAGAGAGTGATTTAATATACAGGCGCTGTGGTGTAAGTACTTTCCTTCTCTCCCTGCCATTCTGTGTTCATTCCTGTTCTTATGTTAATGTTCACTACAGGCACTAAACAAGAAAGAACACAGAGGCTGTGATAGTCCGGACCCCGAAACCTCATATGTCCTCACCCCTCACACAGAAGAGAAATATAAAAAAATTAATGAGGAGTTTGATAATATGATGCGAAATCATAAAATCGTAAGTAACTGCAACTGTTTTTGCTTGGCTTTGTGGCAGAAAGGATATCTCCTCCCTCCCCCGACCCCCCCCCCCACATTTTTTTTTTCGTTCATTATTTACCTCCACCCTGCAACCTCTGACCACAATTTTATGCAAACACGGATTCTTGAAGCATAACCTCTTTTTTTTTTTTTTTTTGTTGGAAGTGTATTTGTTTCTTTTGTTCATTAATATTTAAAACTTTGATCTTCACTCATTGATAAGATCACATTGTTGGGATAGGTGGAACCTTTTTTTGGAAAACCTGATTTGAAAAGACTGTTGCAAGCTCCCCTACAACGTTTTTTTTTTTTTTTAAACTACTACTGACGAAACAAATCATCTTGTGAATCGCTAAATCTTCTTAAACAGATATTATTTTTTTAACTAAAAAAATTATAATGATTATAATGACAGAACATTAGGAAAATGGAGAGAGATTTTTAATGTCATGAAACACTTCCCAAAAACTAGGCCTTCCAGCTGTGTCCACGGGTTTTAATGTGGACAGATTCAGGGACTTGGCTGATTCGTCTGACTGTCCTCTACAGCCCAGTCTTAAACCTCTCAGCAGATCTGCAAATTGAATCTTTCCTTTAGAGCTGCACAGCACTCGGCCAATGTGACAGGGGGAGAGATTTTGTCATTGCGTAAAACTAAGCCTTCTCTCTCTCTCTCTCTCTCTCTCTCTCTCTCTCTCTCTCTCTCTCTCTCTCGCTCTCTCTCTCTCTCTCTCTCTCTCTCTCTCTCTCTCGCTCTCTCTCTCTCTCTCTTTCTCTCTCTTTCACTCTCTCTCTCTCTCTTTCTCTCCTCCTCTCATTAGAGCCCCTCTTCTGTCTTTTGACTCCTGCTGGGTGATAGCACCTGGGCTGTTTGCTCCTTTCCCAAGGCAGTTTCTGTTAGTACTCTTTAAACCCAATATCCTTCAGCAATCAGCAGCCTGGATCTTTAAACCCAATATCCTTCAGCAGTCAGCAGCCTGACTCTTTTTTCAGTACCTCGCCAAGCTACTCTGTCTCTGGTTGGCTGGAGGCAGGCAAAATTACAACAGGAACCACTCCACTTTTTTCCCCTTCTTTTTTTCTTTTTTTCTTTTTTTTTTTTTCTCGACCTGAGACAATGGTGATCTTATTGCGGGTGGAAACCATAACATTTCTGCACCTAATATAGAGTGTGCTGAAGTGATTGTTTTCTCTGTAAAAATACTGAACATGAAGAAAGCACCACACCTCTTTGTTGCCATTAACACACTAATGTTTTATCACTAACTGGCTCACCGTACTGTACTGTGCTGTGAATGGAGTGTCACTATCTCACTGTCACTGGTCACGCACTCACCCAAATCTGTGTCTAGTCAGCATTGCGTCAGCCCAATCAGCCGGCCCTACCTTAAAAAAAAATAAAAATCAGCTCTGCTTATTGGTTATATTTCTGATTCACATAATGTTGACTATTATATTAACATCTCATCAAAAAAGGCATAAATCATACAAATCATCTGAGAAAATCCTTTTGACCTACATGTTTAAGGTTTTTTTTTTTTCATATGACAAATAGGCGTAATGCAATGCTGACTATCATGATGTTGCACCGGTAATCTATAACCAGATATTGCACTTATTTGCATGTCCCTGTAATATGTATATATACACATATGTGTGTGTGTGTGTGTATATATATATATATATATATATATATATATATATATATATATATGCATTTTTCCAGGTTTTTGATAGAAGGTTATTTATGGATGGAAATGGGTGTTTTGTGCACTATATAAACAGCTCCCTACAGGGCGGATTGTTTTTCCGCGGGTATTTCTCATGCGCTAGGCCGATGTCTCTTGGACAGCCCAAGGTGATCCAGAGATCTCTCCCCTGTGATTAAAGATTTCACCCTGCTATCCATCTCCCTGTTCTCAGCCTATTGTTTGATAAAGGCACCTGAGCCCAGCGGTGATCTGTCACTCTCAATACAGCCTTTAGATACATACATACACACTGCCATTAGAGGCCAGTCTAAACCATATACACACCATTTAAATCAAATCGAACAGCGAATAAGTTCAAGCCTCATTTTTAACATGACAGGTTTGGGTCTATGGTGTTATTATTATTAAGATATTACAACGAGCTAGCTCATTGCGTGTTTATGGAAATGAATAGGTTGAATGTAGACTGTTACTTTAGGAGAGGAATGAGATGCATAATACATTCAGACGTAATAGTGTCTGTAGAAGCCGTGTCTGACTTCTCCAACTCTGAGAATCTGAAGCAGTGTAATGTCTGTGTGTGTGTATGTGTGTGTGTTTGTGTGTGTGTGTGTGTGTGTTTGTATGTCTTTTCTCCTGCAGCCCACCGCTCTGCCCCAGCAGAACTTTTCCATGCATGTGGCTGTGCCCGTGACAAACCCAAACGCCATGTCCTACAACCCGGGGAGTGCCTTGGGTACCCAGAGCCTGGCAGCTGCCAGTGCCTCGCTGAGCGACAGTGCCATGCTGTCCCCTCCCCAGGGTTCTCTTCACAGGAGCGTGGTGTCTGCCAGTGCCCCCCAGAGACCCCCCAGTACGGGCAGTGCAGGTCAGTGAGCTGCCTAAATCTCTTTCACCTGTTTTTACACGCACCAAGTTTTATTCCAACTTCTTCACGTATTAAAAAGATGCATATTCAACTTCTCATGTGTTTGAGATAGCATAAGATTAAGTAATTTGGTTCAGAAATGTATGTGTGTGTGTATGTGTGTGTGTGTGTGTGTGTGTGTGTGTGTGTGTGTGTGTGTGTGTGTGTGGGGCTGACAGCATGCTGATTGTGAGTCAAAGTGGGCACGAACCTACAGGGTGAAAGATGTGGTTTGGTGACGTCGGACTTTCAGCCGGAGTGCTTTGCAGAAGCATCATCCCTCCGTTACTTGCTCTAGCATGTTTCACACCTTTTCAGCGCAAACACATCGAGAGCGGAAGTGAGATTAATTAGTAATCTCCTGAAAGTGGTCACCATGGCTACAGCAGGCTGAGTGTGGAGGGCTGCTATATCCTCTGAGCTAGTCTGACAGCAGTGGTGTCTGTGGTCAGGCCTCACGAGTGAAACACTGAAGGAGTGTGAGAAATAGAGAGAGAAAGAAAGAGAGATAGATGCACAGGTGAAAGAGGAGGTGGGAGGGGAAAACAAGTTCAATTCTTATTAGCATCACTGCCGTTTTTGTCAGCAATGCAGCACATGCATTTCTGCCGTCTGTTGTTTCGAATGCAGAGACAACTTCTCTTTTTAATATTGACTTTTTTTCCCTGTATGGGAAAAAATGTCTTTGATATTGTGTTTTGAAAAACTGAGAACATATTTTAGTTGCTCAGCCTGTCATAGATATAATGTAGAGCCAGTGAGTCAGCAAGGGTCTATGTAGATGCCAGTAGACTTTTTTCATGTTTTCAGCTTGTTTTTTTCTCTTTCTTTCTTTCCTTCTTTTCTTTCTTTCTTTCTTTCTTTCTTTCTTTCTTTCTTTCTTTCTTTCTTTCTTTCTTTCTTTCTTTCTTTCTTTCTTTCTTTCTTTCCTTCTTTTCTTTCTTTCTTTCTTTCTTTCCCAATAACTTTGCTCATCTGTGGCCTCATTTGGGGTCCAGAGTTTCAATTTGAGAACCTGTGTATTTAAGTGCTCATGTTAACTAAGTAAAAAAACAATAAGTAATATCAGTAAATTAGGTCCAATTCATAGGGTTGAGTGCTTTGAACAATAGATAATATGAGTGCTTTCCTGTTGATTTGTTTATTTTTTCTGTGCGGCTTTTTTTGAATTTGTTTTTCTGTACGCATATGAGGGGGACAGAGTGCTTGTTTGTTGACACGGTGGGGGTTGGGGGGGGGGGGTGGATGCTGTGCTCATCTGCTCTGTTGCAAAGCATCGTTGTGGTGTTCCCACAAACACCGATCTCTTACCGCAGCTCTAACCAAACACTCTCGCCTGTATGTGCCTGCACTCAACAAGAAGTAGGGGAAAAGTAATTCTCTTAAAACTTTGTTTCACATTGGATGGTTTCCCCTTTTTGTGATTGGGAAAAATATGGTCCTAAAATCAAAACTCTGAAAATGAATTGTTTAATTTTTTTTTTTTTGCTGGGTGATATAACCAGAGGGACATAACAAGGTGACACAGGTGCTTTCTGTTTGAAGCATTCCAGTCATAAATATGTCAAATACTGTCTCGCACCAAAATGACAACTTCTCATGTCTACATTGAGACGGGTTCAGTCATTCTAATTCTCTGAAAACCCAGTAACCTGAAGAAGAGCAGAACTTTGCTCTCAGAATACGATATGGAAAGTGTATGTCCATAGATTAAGTCTGACAGTTCAGCTTGTCCCTCTATCTAATGAGTGAGCACACAGGCACAATTTCACACCCCCCCCATACACACACAAACGCATACGCACAAACACCACCTCCACTAATTCACACACACACACACACACACACACACACACACACGCACGCACGCACGCACGCACGCACGCACGCGCACACACACACACACACACACACAGATAACATACACACATGTAGACACACTCACACACAACACACACAAATGCACATACGCACGCACACACACACACACACACACACACACTCGCTCACGCTGAGATGAAAGATGCAGATGGTTAATCATCTCATTTTGTGCATCTCATTAGGTGGCATGCTGGGTAGGCCAGATCTGACGGTGCCAAGCGGCGTAGGCTCTCGTCCTCAGGGCTGACCCCACAGCCTCACACCAAGGCTGGGACTCTCTCCCTGTCCAAACACTGCTCCCGCTACAGAGCAGCAGTAGCTCTGGGCCCACTCTACAGTTTGAACACAAACTGCAGGCCGTGGTTTTACTCTCTAAATTTGGTTAATCTGCTTGTTTTCCTGCCTCACATTAGTCTATGTGAAAAGGTTACAAAGGTGGAGATACATAGCAGGAATCCCTGTCTTTCCCCGTGATGTTTTAAGCTGAAGTGCATTTTTACTCAGAACTACTGCAGAGGCTGGCATTTGACATTCAAATGTTCAGAGACTGGGGACAGCACGATCTCAGTGTCAAGTCTTTTCCATTTTTGCTCATTAAACACTTAAACGTTTCAAACAGTTTTGATATCAAACGGTCATGTATATTAGAGATTTTTTGAAATGTCACTCTTTAGCTGGGCCCAGCAATGACGGCGATATGTGGAGAAGAGAAAGAAGTGTGTTCGTCAGAGGAGCAGTATAAACGGTCAGGTAGGAAAAGAAAATGACGGCAGCTGCTAATGTCTCTGCCCCGCTGCTTGCGTGTACACGCATTGTCAAACCATCAAGGACACTGGCAAGGTCATGTGTCCAACTGTTCTTCCTTGACAGTTACAAATACGAGGACTGCCTCTGTTCTCCAGTGGGCTGCTTTGTCTATGTCACCGCAGCAACACAGCTACTTTTTCACTATTACAAAGTACCTCTGTGAGAGGAAATGACTGCCCAGAGCAAACTCTGCCGTATGGCCCCTGCCGTGCATGGATTACACAGCACGTGCCTTCTCAGCTTTTCAGTTTGAGTCTTCTTTTTTACCCGGATGAACAGCGTATTAGAATTTATTTGGTTTGCTTTTATTTTAAACCGGTCTAGGAATGTGTCTGTTGACTGCATGAAATCGGGATAACATTCAGAGAAACAGGATAACGTTTTTTACCTGTTTTACTGGCTCCTCAACTCTACGGGGATTTTTCAAAGGTCGGCCACTTGGGGAAGAGTTAAGCTCTTTGAGGGGCCTGAGTCTCATTTTTTTTCTTGTTTTTTTCTTTTTTGTATGTGAAATGGTTAACAGGGGGGTGTGTTGAGACATGCTTGTTCAGATGGGCAGGTAAATAAACTCCGCGTTTCCTTTAAGGTTCTGACCCCTCTGCTTCCATCGCCTCCCTCCCTCCTCTAGTTTCCTTCCCTCTATTGACAGGTGCATGTGTTTTTCCCAGGGCCCCGGGTGACGGCCCTTATATGGCTGTTGAGAGCCTATAAGATGCCTCAGCCCAAGAGAACTCTGGAAGTATTCTGGCCATGACATCCCTCTAAGTCCTTCGTACACAATGACCGGACAGCCTGTCACAGGGATTCTGTGTGTGTTTATGTGTTTGTGTGTGTGTGTGTGTGTGTGTGTGTTTGTGTGTGGGGTGTGTGTGTGAGGAGCAGCAGCAGGTGTGCTTTAACTGTATCCCTGCTGGCAGGCCCCGACGCTCACACACCAGCCAGAAGTCAGCGGAACACATTTTCTGTCAAAGTCATAAACGTCGGAGCGCTGGCTCAGGTGCGACGTAGCTCCATCTGTCAGAACACGGCGGCAACGCACGACGCACCTGAAGGCTCCTCTTACATGTCAGTCGATACGATTCCTCTAGCAAAGAGTTCAGGCTTTAATCCACCACACAGAAAGCGCCAGAAAGATTTCTGAGATATCAGGAATGCCATCGCTGCTGGCTGTCTCTAAGGATAGAGACGTACGCCGTGAGCACCGCGTTGGCCTTCTCGCTCAGGGCGTGGCGTGGGCCCGCTGCCCGAGGGCCTGAGCCTTTGGCTCAGCGGGCCCGGAGTGCAGCTGTTGTTTTTTTTCAAACGGCTCAGAGTAACTCGGGCCGCCTGGATGAGCAGTCTCTTCGGCTCTCCTGTCAGATGGCCATTCCTGGCATACTTGTGATTTTTCACAAACATCAGCCACCGCTAGAACAGGAACACTGTCCATCCATGCCGCTTTTTTCCTCTCCTGTGCCACGGCCTGTTATTGCCCAGTTAAGCCCTGGAAAATGGCTTTGGGTTGCTGGCAAAGAAAATGGCAATAGAGGTCAAAATTCTAATCCCTTAGAGGGAAGGTTCTTTTTTACTGCACTTCTAGGATGTGAGTAAATCATTTTATATATGAAATATCCTATTTTATATTGTTGAGTTGTGCCTCCCAGTTTGCCTTTTTTGTGTTACCTAACCAAATGGACGGTAGCTAGAGGACAGAATGACTAACCAGAGCCATGGAATGAAATTACTTTTTTTTTCTCCTTTTTACACAACCAGCACAAGATGCTAGAAGTATAGCGGTATGTTTGATATGGTATTGTCTTTACTGAAATCCATTTTCTTTTATTTTGGGGGGAAAAAACAACTAAAAACAAATGAGAGATTAACAGATTGAAGATTAATGGAGACATTGTAAATAAAACTGATCTCACTGTGTAGATTACAGATGGTTTCAGAGACAACTCACCTCACAGTGCACGTATCTGTATATCCTAGACGGTAGAAGTAGACAATAAAATCCTCCTTTTCTCCTTTAAAAGTTGTTCAAGTCTTAAATCTGATAAAAAAAAACTGTTTCTGTGATATTTGTTTATCCCTTTTTTTTAGCTGTCCAAAATCAGAAAATATGAAGTATGGTACGTCACAGTAGAGTACTTTCGTAGTAGAGTAGCCTGCTCTGGCTTAGACATGTGAGAGACAGTGTGATGGAGAGGATTGTGACAAGTCATGGAATGAGGCAGCCATGAGCTGAGTCTAGTAACGACCCTTTCTGGAACATGCTGCCAGTGTATACAGTATGTCTCCTCCATGCTTGGCTGCAGACATGTTCCCCTGCATGCTGATCCAGGCCTTTTTCGCAAATGAGCCCAGCTGACTTTGCAGGGTCTGTCCTGATTCCTGTAGCAGTGCAGGGAGGTAGAACAGGAGTTTAGAGTGGTAAGCACAGGTCTGACATCACAGCCAATCACAGAGTACGACACAATTCCATAGCCGTGAAACTACTTATCTCGACTTGTCCTTAGATCTTTCATCAGCCATTTGCTCTGTGTCGTATTCTTTCAGAACTGTTCCTCTGCCCTCTGTTTGTGTCGTGAGGCTTTTAACTCACGTGCGTCACTGTTAATGACACTTCTAAATTGTGGCGTTATATATATATATATATATATATATATATGTATATACATATACACACACACATATAAAACAACGGTATTTTTATCACTGTAGAGGAAGGTCTCATCTGCACCAGCTCTATTACAGATGAGCAATCTTCAAAGTTCCGAGATTACGCCGCAATTCACGATGTGTGATGGTGCAAACAGAGGGAGCGATGCACTGCTTATTGTTCCAAACTCAGCAGTGCTGCTTTTGGTAAATGCAAATCATCCACATACACAGATCTGTGATGCGGTCACAAATTTAGATTCAGTCGTGACAAGTGCGAGATCCCCTTTTAATTTCTTCGATGCCCCGTGCCTGCACTGTTCAGCATTTAGCAGTGAGGAGAGACTTTTTGGAGTGCAATAGCTTTTTGAGCATTCATTTGTGTTACGCAATATGCCTGGAGGCAACATGGTTTCCCTCATTAATACTGAAGAGTTGCAGGCTGCTAAGGAGTAATTAGAAAGGCTGTGCTTGTGTCAAAGGACTATTCCTTCTCAAGACTATTTCAGAGTAGACTGCTCTGCTGTGCATTAAGGTCCGGTTTTCTCCATGGGTTTACGATGCAAAACACCCATAGAAACATTATAAGTGATACTTATTTTTGTTCTGAATGGCTCTCCAAGTAAAATATGAATCAGATTTTCTTGGCACAGCGGTTTCAGCCTGTGGCCTGTGCTTATTGTGCTGTAGTCAGTTTATGGAGCCAAAACAATAGAACTGAACCCGCTGAAGAAGCACTGTCCGGCCTCATTAATTATGACTATAATTAGAATCTGGTCTCTTTTCCATTTAATCTATTAGAGAAGCGGTTTAGCTATGACTCTAGAATCCATTAGCCTTTTCTCACTTGTGCATATTTTGCCACTTCCAAGACACTAAAATTGCTCAAGGAAAGGATAGTTTAATAACAGCCAGCGCTCACGGCCTGCCAAGGAAGGCATTTTTAGAGAAACAGCAATTTGTGAACACAGCTTTTCCTTGCTTTGGAAAAGAAAACAAAATGTTTGTGTTTTGTAGAGACAAGTGGTTATGTAACAAGGGTTCCCAAAGGGTTATACATTATTCAGAGTTGGTGAAATTCTTTGTTTAAAGAGATCGGCAGAAACAAAAGCATCGCTCTTCAATATTCACCCCTCATTTAGAAACAATTTTACGCTGGCTTCATTCTATAAAGCGCATCAAAACACAGAATGAAACAAGCACAGAAATGAGCCCCTGAAACCGGACAAACACAAACCACCATTAATATTCAACAATGAATAGGAACAGACAGTGAACTGTCAGATAAAGAGATTATGAATCTAAGGGCATTCTCAGACCAACTCCAAACTTGGAGGTAATTGTCTTTCGAGGAATCTGATTCTTGTGACCCTCAGCAGTGAAGATGATCTGCCCGCGAGTTTCGGCCTAAACCCCGTGTCGTTATATGAGCCCCTGTCTACTCGATTTATGACTGGTACACAAGTACAATGTAAAGAGCAGATTGTCGCTTCCCACGTGTCTCGCTCGAGTTTCAGTTACTGAGAGCGATTCAGCTATTTTTTTAACAGGGGAGTTCCTACAATTGCTTGTTTTCTTTTTTTCCCCTTGTGTTTGGAACACTTCCATACAATGACATCATGGCTCTCTGATTATTATCAGACATCTCTGTAAGCTACGCCTTTAAAGAAATGTCAAGTTGTGTTTCGACTTTGCCTTGTAGCTGACAACACATTTGACTTCACACAGTCTACAGCAAACACTGCCTTTCCCACGATGTCTCAGCCACCTAACAAACACACACCAAGTATACCCTCTGCGTTCCCAGAAAGCCACCTTTTTTTTTTATTAAAAAATGAGGATTATCATAATGTGATAATTAGAGTTGTCAAAAAAGTTGAATTTGATAGGAGAGAACACTTGCTGTGTGTAGATGTCTTGGTGGTGTGAGCGATGTAAGAAGTGCTGTGAGAACTGAGACAGTGTGCTGTAGGCTGAATCAGTAATGAAGTGTGATGCGGTTGTGTTGTTTATTTGACCATGTATGGTTTTGGGCTGCTGCTGCATATATGTACTGCATGGAGTCCAGCTATGAGTGTGAGTGTGTGTGTGTGCGTGTGCGTGTGCGTGTGTGTGTGTGTGTGTGTGTGTGTGTGTGCGTGCGTGTGTGTGTCTCTGTGTGTGTGCGTGCATGTGCGTGTGCGCATGTGCGTGTGTGTGTGTGTGTGTTTGTGTGTGTCTGTTTGCGTATGGGGGCATGTGAGACTTTTACATGTAGAGGTGTGAAATTGAGCTGCCGATTTCATTGTAGATAAAGAGCGTTTGTCTAGTTTTTTTTTTCCCCCCTTTGAGATCAATTTCCTCTCAAAGGTTCTGTGTGAGAGTGAGAAAAACTTTCAGATTTCAGAGTATTTTATTGTATGGTCATACAACTTATTGATTACACTTTGAGATTTTTGGAGGGAAAATGTAAAGAAAAAAAATGTAAACAATAACTGTTACGCGGCTAAATGTCTTGAATGTCTTTTTGTTTTAATTTCATATTTTTGAATATCAGATTGGTCACGCTGCTGGTTTCGATTCTAACTCTGGTAAAAGATATCATTGTGGTTATATATGGATGGTTATGTCACATTGTTTAAGATAAGACAAATAACTGAATGAGGCTATTTGACAGTGATACTATCACAACACTCAACCTTGCTTGTCTGTGGCTCATATTATCATATTCTTATCAGTGTGAGAAGAGTCTCCAGTCAGAATCATTGCTTTGGCTTGTGCCTCACAAGTTGATGTTCATATACAATATCTTCACATTGTTTTATTCAGTTAATTCTTTTACTTTTCTCTAGCTGACCTGTTAGCGTGTGCTCGGTTCATTTAGGCTCTGCGTGTTATTTATCTGTTTTTGTTGTGTGCCTTTGCAGAGTGTGTGTGTGTGTGCGTGTCTGGGTGGTAGTGAGTTTGAACAGGGGTGTAATAAGGACAGTCCATTGGCCAGCCCAGCTCAGCCCTGTCCTTCTGAAGCTGGACTGCTTTGTCCCAGAGCCTCCACAGGAAATGACTGCAGGGTGGGGGGCAGAAAAAGCATCATGACTAACATTTAATCAAGCCGTCAGGGCAGAGAAAAACACACGGAAACCACAGCGCATTGTACAGAGTTAAATCCTCTGTTGACCATGGATAGAAAACCGTTCTTTTGATTCTGTAGGCAAACATTTGTTCATTTGTGATTTCTGTTGAAGTAGGCTACGTGGTCATTTTGTACGCTATTGACTGAAAATGTTGCGACTGTATGTGTGATTTTGCTTTTGAGTGTGAATTGCTGACACACACACAATCGCACAAAACACAGGAAAACACCACTTGTTCCCAGCAGACAGGCCCATGAGTTTGGTGGCAAGTTATTTTCAGAAACCACTAGTAATTCCTGCATTTGTTTATGAGAGTTTGACGTTTGTATGGTTAAATGACCTGCGATTGTCACAGAACACATCTAACAATAACGTGAAGAAAACCCCAACAATGTAGCCCACCAGATGGTAAAATCATATCTTTATAATAATGTGACTTTCTCATGGGGTTAGAAGGACTCACACTACAAGCACAAACCCCCAGATCTGGACTGTTTGGAACATTCAGTTATGATTAATCACTTTATGACTGTATGATAATCATGATCATGCTGAGGATCTTTATCATCATCATTTTTGTAATCATAGGCTTTTGGTTAGTTTTAGTTCTTTAGTTAAAAAAAACAGAAATGTATCTCTTTATTTTCAGCGTCTTCTTTTGTCTCTGTTGACCTTTTAAAATGAATTAGGAGCAAGTACAATGGTTTAATAGCTTACAAATACAAATAATATTAGACACCCATAGACAGTGACACCTGTGGCATACACTGTTGAGTACTTGTGCTTCTGTTGTGCTGTAACTTTAATGGGAGTTTATGGCTTTCTCTTTAAGAGTTGTAAAAGGAGTAATGTTTTTTGGTAAGAGAGATTTTCACTTAGCCGTAATGGCTCTAGCCATTCCCATGCTAAAAAGCTTAAGTCACGGTGCATTTATTAAGCTGAATTGCCTCTCTCATTCTGAGATGCACAAAGCTGGCATTGATACGATCATTCAGTCGGAGAACGAAAGCCTCATCAATTTGAAAATGGATCTTTTATTTTTGTAAAAGCGCAGGATAATTAGCAGAGTCTATTAAAACTTCCCAGAGGTTTGAGAACGCTTAACGTAGCGTGCTCCACAAACTCTACGGCTACAGCTGTGAAATGGAGTGTTATAGACTCGGCTGATTGTGAATGGGTTGATTAAACCCTCGTCCCATGATGCTTTGTGTTTCTGTGTGTCTCTCTGCAGGAAATGGCTTTGTTAACCCCCGAGGCTCGCCGGGGCTTCTGGGTACACCTAGCGGGAACGGCCTGGGTAAAGTCATGCCCACTAAATCACCGCCACCACCAGGGGGCAACATGGGCATCGGCAGCCGCAAACCGGACCTTAGAGTGGTCATTCCTCCATCCAGCAAGGGAATGATGCCACCGCTGGTGAGTAAGACCGCTCTATGACAATATGAAGTTATAGTATGAGGTGTGGAGCTGACCTTTCCTCTGCAGTACAATTCTGCCGCTGTCTCTGTATTTAGTGTACTGTAGGGTTCCCCGATCCAATCCTGTGGTTTTTCCAGTTACCTGGAGAGCAGGGTGGTGGATTAATATAACAGTGAGCAGGACTTTGGCTGCCCAATAGAGATATTAAAAAAATAATTCTTTTTTTTTTGGAACTGATGATGATGATGGTAAGTGTGTGTGTGTGTGTGTGTGTGTGTGTGTGCGCGTGTATGTGTATGTGTGTGCGTGTGCGTGAGTGTGTCCTCAATCCACACTGGCTACCTGCAGTGTGGATTGAGTGTGAATGCTGCCATTGACAGGCAGGGTGGCACTGGACAGCAGTGCCCTCCAAACGCTCTATCATGTGATCAGATGGAGACAGGGCTCAGAGCTCAGGCAGGAGTAGGAGAAGGATATCTCTAAAGCCCAGGTGCTCCAGCACTCACTCAATTATTCATATAGAAATTAGAGGCCCACTCTAATTATTGTAATTAAGGTGCAGAGAGCTCTGACCATATTCAACACCTGAGGCTACTCTACACTGTCGTGATCGTAAATCATGAGGAAGGAAAAAAATGAAAAAAAAAAAAAAAGAAGAAGAAAGAAAACGGCAAATTTAAAAATTTGGCCAATGATCCTCTGCGGGTTATTCTACAGCACAGGATTCTTTCCCGTATCAAAACAGGTATATGTGGAAAACACTTCCCAGGGTTACACAGGGCCATCTTCAAAGTACTGCTCAAGACAGACTCCTAACATGTGTATGTTAGCGCGCGCGCGTGCGTGTGTGTGTGTGTGCGTGTGTGTGTGCGTGTGTGTGTCTGTCTGTGTTACCATGCCAGCATGTGGAAGTGGTTGAGCCTCAGGCTTGAACAACAAATTCCACATTCCAGTTCTATGGAATTAACAGTCATTGCTGTTCAAATTGAGCCTAGTGGATCAAAAATTGTGTGAGTGCAAGTGTGCGCATGCACGTGTGTGTGTGTGTGTGTGTGTGTGTGTGTGTGTGTGTTCATGCATGTGTGTGGATGTATGTGTCTGAATATGTGTGTTTGTGTGTGAAAGAGACAGAGAGAGAGAGAAAGAGACAGCGAGAGAGAGAGAAAGAGACCGCGAGAGAGCGAGAGAGAGAGAGAGACAGAGAGGTCTCCCTCTCCTCTTACAGGTACAGTGTGAGCTGTAGACAGACTAAGACAGGGGCAGGCCAAGTGCCTGCAGACAGCCTGTCATTAGGACATAATGGTATTAAATTAATCACATCTCAGTGTGACAGAGTGGGGATGAAGGCTTAATCAGAAGCCCAGAGTGTGAGCCAGATAATATCTTGTCGCCCTTGTCATGTCTCCCCACTGTTATTGATTGAGTATAGGTATTAAGACAGTCTGGTCCCAGACACTAGTACTAGGCAAGCAGCTGGCCTCTAAGACTCCTGCCCCTGGTGATGAGAGAATAACACATAGCCCCCCCTCCCCCCCTCCCAAATCAAAGCTTAATTGTTTGCAAGTACATGATATATAGCAACTTGTCCTGTATATATCTATGTGTGTTTTTCTGCATGTACATATATAGCTCTTTAAGGATGTTCTCTTTCTCTTTTTAATTACAATCTATAGTTTACAGGAGGGTGGCCACAGAATACAAATGCTCTTAAGGTAACACAAACGTTACTCCATTTTAATTTATCTGATTTACGATTGAGAGCAACAAACTAGGCATTGGTGTTTCCTATGTGACATATTCAGTCTGTTTAGTCATTGGCTGTGGTTAATCTGCAGCAGTATGGTATTCCTTTAGCTTCTGCCCCATCCCTCCACTACATGTCTAATTAAAGGTATTGCAGGCTCTTGTAAATTAGTGAGGAGTAGCGGGATTGATGAAGTTATTGGAGTGTCTGGGCGATGCATTGACGACTGGCTGTCGTAAAAGGTTAAGCGCAGCCTTGGAAGCGAGGTCATTTCCACAGTGTTTGTCAAATCCTTTCATTAAATGTCTGCAGACTTAAAACATTTCAGGTCTTGCTTACCGCTTGCATGCAGCATTCTCAAGCAAAATGATCATTGACAAAAATGGTCATGATAAGCGGAGAGAAAAAAAAAAAAGAAAAAAAAAAAACATGTTTAGAAAACGTGTCGTGATGAATTTTCCTGAAGCATTCCAGATCCCCTGTCCAGTCATCCCGTCGCCTGTCTTCGTGGCGTCTGAATACTCTGAACTAGTTGTAATGTGGTCCCAATTATGCAAGCCAAATACAATGGCTGATAGTAAACGACACCAGTGCTGCGGTAATACATTTGACTCAAAGGCACATTCATTTTACTACACGCTGTACACAATGGTAACCTGAGCAGAACTAGGCACCTGTGCCAGTCATCAGGATTTGAATAAGGCAGTTTGAAAGTCATACTCTTCATGAGTGTTTGACTGGGCCACATTAGAATAGCTGGCCTCTGTTTTTCATAGTCAGTCATACATACACTCAGGTGTGTGTGTGTGTGTGTGTTGCCTGCCACTAAAACAATCGTATCTTCTCTTCTCTCTTGGGAGCAGTCTGAGGAGGAAGAGATGGACATGGTGAGTTGTTTGATATATGCCTGGTTGTGTCCAGTGGCTCAAATGCTTCTAATTTCCATCGTTTTAGGTCATCTGTGTAAACAGCTTAGTCAGTCAGCACCAAGCAGAGTCACACTGTTAAATAACATTGACTGAACTTGAGTTCGGAGATCATGAACTTATGACACTGTATCATTAAAAAGAGGAAAAGTTTATGCTCCTTTGCTTCACAGTGCATGATTTGAGCCTGCTTTAAGGACCTTTCAAAGACTTTTGTCTGTGTCTGTGTGGGTGAGAGTGTGTATATATGTACGTGTGTGTGTGTGAGAGAGAAAAAGTGAGAAAAGGACTCCATAGCTATCTCATGTAAAATATATATACGCAAATAATAAGCTGAATACCTCTGGCTTTGTGTGCCGTTTCGCTGAATGTTAAAATTATCACCGTGCTAACTGATTTAGATGTCACTAATCTACCCTCACCCAGGGAGTTAAGAGTGACAGTTGCATGTAAACTTTTTGTTGCCATGCAACAAAATAACATTCACAGGCTCCGTACCAGGAACTATTCTTTGTCACCTGTCAGAATTACAAGTTATTTGTTTATTAAACATAACTTGTATTGTAAATGGATCTTCACTGATCTTCACACCGTGAAGTAAGCATCTTATAAAAATAACAGGGCACTCAAAAACCATGTTATATCTCTCCTGCCTTTTGACTTTACTACAGAATTGCGTAAAAACCGAAGCGAGTATTGTGTTTCATGCAGAATACATTTTACGCAAGAATTCTTCAATGACGCTTCAGTAAGACTTTATTTATATGGAACAATGCGGACAGATTCAACACATTTCCTTTGCTTTCCTTAACATTCCTTTCTTCCCTCTCCTTTCTTTTGTCTATTGAAAAAGCCGAGTAGTTGATTGTGGATGATGTAATGTAGGGAGAGCAGGATTCTGAATGAGGTCATTTGACAGAGGGAAGAGAACAGAGACCATAGTGGGAAGTTAGGAGAGAAACAGAGCGAAGAGAAGCGTGTTTACTCATGAAAACCAGTCATTCCCATTCAGATAGCAGGAATCAAAGTCAAATGGAGTTGTGAGGTGAGAAGGCGGTGGGTGCTATCATTCTCCTGTATACTCATTCAGCCTGCCGTTTCAGAGAAAGCCGTTTATAGGAAATACAGCACAAACGTGTCAAAGTGTGCTGTGAGTTTAGGGGAATTTTTTTTTTTTTTTTTTAACAGGCACCTTCTCTGACCATCCTCGAAACGGTTCAGTCATTTCTTTTTTTTCAGATACTTATTGAATATAAAATCACAATGATGCATTTACAGAAACTATCACAAAATGATACTATACACTTTTAGTGGGTATGCTGTGTGATGTGTTGTTAAAATGGGCTAATAATATGTTTTCCACAGTCGATAATACCAGCATGAACAATACTAGAATCTATAATTATGCATTTAATTTGTTACATTTCTATTGACCAGCGACATTTTGGTCACTGTTTGGAGACACACAGTGTGAAATCAGCTGCTTTTATGTGACAATAATGCAAAAGAAATCTGTAAAATGTATTCAGCGTAATGAGATGGTTTTCAGTCTGCTAGTGAAATATGTAATCTAGTGTATCTGAAAAGGACTATTTACTAATAGTCAAAGTGTATAGCACACATTCTTTTTCATGTGGGTTTGTGTGTGTGTATGTGTGTTTGTGAGGAGGTGTGTGTGGGTGTGTGTCTGTGCGTGTGTACTCATGCTGCATGAATAGACTGAGCTTGGTGTGTGACTGTGCTGCATGAAGCTCACTGCTCTGACATGTCAGAGGGAGATGCCCTGGAACGTTCTAGCACATGCACACAGTGTTCTGTCGTTTTGGAATGAGAATGGTGAAACAACAACAACAACAACACTTAGTGTTCAAACTATTTAAATAATATTTTGTGGTGAGCTTGTGCAGTTCTTAATTGGACATCAGTATAAAAATGAAACTTTCTCTCTCTCTCTCTCTCTCTCTCTCTCTCTTGCTCTGTCTCCCTCCCTCTCTGGTGTTGTAAAACAACATAAACAACATACAGCATGTTGTGTGTTTGACATGGGCTGTGTAGAATGTTTCTGAACCAGATGGCTATCAAGTGTATTGCTGCAGATAGAATAAAACTTTCAGCATTTTCTTAATCTACTAATCCCCTTAGACATAGGCTCTATAAAGCTGAATACACTCAAAAACATTGTCTGTAATACAGTTAACTTGGAAACTTCTGTTATGAATAGCCATAATCTTTTTATGAAACTGCAGCACCCCTTAGTGGTGGCAAATGTAACTGTTACACTCTGAAACCCGGTCGCTGAGATTAGCAGCCAATTTCATTTTAGATGTTTTTAAAAAATATTTATTTACTGTACTGTACATTGGCCAAGTAACTTTCAATCAACGAATGATACCTCTCTCTCATCAAAGACCACACCTCTCTCCCATCAAAGACCATGCCTCTCTCCCATCAAAGACCACACCTCTTGCCCATCAAAGACTACACCTCTCTCCTATCAAAGACCACACCTCTCTCCCATCAAAGACCACTCCTCTCTCTCATCAAAGACCACACCTCTCTCCCATCAAAGACCACACCTCTCTCCCATCAAAGACCACTCCTCTGTCCCATCATAGACCACACCTCTCTTCCATCAAAGACTACACCTCTCTCCTATCAAAGACCACACCTCTCTCTCATCAAAGACCACACCTCTCTCTCATCAAAGACCACACCTCTCTCCCATCAAAAATCACACCTCTCTCCCATCAAAGACCACACCTCTCTCTCATCAAAGACCACACCTCTCTCCCATCAAAGACCACACCTCTCTCCCATCAAATACCACACCTCTCTCTCATCAAAGACCACACCTCTCTCCCATCAAAAATCACACCTCTCTCCCATCAAAGACCACACCTCTCTCTCATCAAAGACCACACCTCTCTCCCATCAAAGACCACTCCTCTCTCCCATCAAAGACCACATCTAGAGTAGTAGATACTCTCAAAGAGTCTTGAGAAGAGGACCACTGGGTAAACTGAGCAATGCTTGTCTCTGTTAAAGAGGTGTGTGCATGCGTGCATGCATGTGTGTGTGTGTGTGTGTGTGTGTTAGAGAGAGAGAGAGAGAGAGGGAGAGAGCAGAGGGTTAGTTTCATTAACTCTGTTGTTGTGGCACTGTTGTTTACAGAGCACACAGAGGATAAACAGTTCCCAGGCCGCCCAGCCCCTGGCCACCCCGGTGGTCTCTGTCACCACACCCAGTCTGCCACCTCAAGGCATGGTTTACTCAGGCATGCCTACTGCCTACAACACTGGTGAGCCTAACACACACACAAGCACACACGCACTGCTGATTGACACTGACTGCTCTCTTGTGGTCAGAGCCAAATTTGTTGCTGGCTGCCTGTGTACTGTTGTTGTTAATGTTTTTTTTCTTTTCTAGAATACTCCCTGAGCAGTGCTGAGCTCACCTCTCTGCAAGGCTTTGGCTCTCCAGGGCTCTCTTTAGGCTCAGTGTCGGCATGGCAACAGCATCAACTGGGCCAGGCAGCTCTCAGCTCGCTGGTGTGAGTACTGAGGATGGATATATAAACACACATGCTCAAACTCAATCTCACACAAACACACACTCGTATAACAGCCAAACGGAGGCACCAAAAACCAGACTTCTCATTATTCACGGCACACGTATTTAGACGTGTACGGCCACGGAGGCGCTCCATATAACTGTATGTCTGTGAGAGTAACCAACAATAGTTGTAAATTCTGAATTAATATTCATTCCTCTCTGCACAGGGGTGGCGGTCACTTACCTCAGGGCTCTAACCTGTCAGTCAACACCAGCCAGAATGTCAATGTCAAATCCGAGCCCATCTCACCCCCGCGGGAGCGCGTCACCCCCTCCGGTTTCCCCCCCCAGCAGCAGCCTCCGTCCGGCCGGCCCGACATGGGCCGCTCCCCCGTCGACAGCCTCAGCTCCTCCTGTTCGTCCTATGATGGCAGCGACCGCGAGGACCACCGGCCTGACTTCCACTCCCCACTCGGTGTGGCCAGAGCGCAGGCCGGTGGGGAGGAACGGGAGAGTCCCTCGGTCAAACGCATGCGCATGGATGCCTGGGTGACATAGACTCGCCCGGGCGGGGGGCCAGGCCTCCAGTCCCACGGCTGAGGAGAGGAAGAGAGATTAGAGAGTGAGAGAGAGAGAGAGAGAGAGAGAGAGAGAGAGAGATAGAAAGAGGGACATCAGGAGCAGGGAGGGTCCTATTTGTTATTATTCTGTTATTATTTAACGTTGTTTCATTTTTGTAAGTAGGAGAAAGGACAGTGAAGGAAATTCAAGATGTCCTGACATATCGAAATTCAATTAAGCAATGCAGTTAAAGGAAAAAAAAAAACAAACAAAATTCATAAATAAAAAGGAAAAAAAAAAGAAAAGAAAAGAGTTGAGTAATCAGACTGAGCATTGTCCTCAAACAGGTGTTATCAGGTACTTGATGCAGATCAGAATTTTTTTTTCTTTTTGGACTGTCCGATGTTAAAGGAAAAGATGAGATAAAATTTAAACCTTTTAGATTGTGGTAGTCCACTGGTCCAGTCTGGCACGCACGTGTAGTGGCTGTTTTTGCTTTTTTTTTTTTTTGTTGTTGTTGTTGCAAGTTTTTCAAACAATTTGAGAAAGTTACAGGAAACGTCATCTGTCTGATGACTGTACCCCGCCCAGTCCCCCCACTCCTCCTCCCCCACGCCCCTGGCTCATGTTTGAAGAGGTTTGTGTGATGTCACAGGCCCCCTCTTTATTTAGATGTGAAAGAGAATGCCCGTGTCCTTTATGAATTTGTTGAATTAAGCGATATGACATGAGATTTCGAACAGAGAGTGAATGTGAGAGAGAGAGAGAGAGAGAGAGAGAGAAGATGTGTTTTTGTTTGTGAGTCTGCAGACAGAGGGCCCCGCCCTCTTAAAGCTGTTTTTATTCACAATGACTACGTCACAACCATTCAGAGGGTCTCGTGAGGAAAGGAGATTTACGCGAGTTTTGCAATCCCCTAGTTCATCATTTCAATCCGAAACTTGAACATTGGCAACATGTCGTTTTTTTAGCAATGCTCTCATTTTGTGAGTTATAGATGAATGGCAAATATTTAAAACAGTTCAACTTAGACCACTTGAGCTGGAGACAGTAACACGTTCTGAAGCAGCTCTAACAACTTCAGTGGTATTGTAAGCCAAAGCTGTATGTTTATCCCCCCTTTTGTTTATGAGTTTGAAAAGTCTAGCAGTTCTCTCTAAACATTTGGTTCCATCTTTACATTTGTCGTGACTTTTGCTTTGTTGCATACAATAGTAAGACATGCAGACCAGACCTTGAAACAATATCTAAAGCCATGAACAGTTTCTGTTCTGTTTGTAAATGAGAAAAAAATTGAGCCAAACTTTTCTTTTGTTTATGTATATAGCAACTTTAATATATATCACCATCGGTGTAAGTACGTATGTATTGTACCTTCACCAGATTCAAGAAAAAAAAAGTATATTTTTGTGGATTACTGCCAAGTTTACAGGGCAAGATCCTGATTAAGTAGAGTATTCACTGGTTAATATTTACTATTTTGTTAACTATACTGTACTTTCTTCAAAACTGAATTACTATAGTTAATAATCAAAGTGTTTTTATTTGAAAGAAGGTTGTTTTTTTTGGGTCGTTTTCCCTTTAATGGTGGTGAATGTTTGTCCTTAAAAAATTGTAATAGCAGTGCTGTAAGGTCCACGTTCCACTATATCTTTTTTTTTTCATGTGTACGTGTGTGCGTGCGCGTGCGTGTGTGTGTGAAGGGTAACCGTGATGCTGAAGAAAATGTCACATGGTTTTCTTTTTCTCCAACTCTTGTGTAAGGGATTGGCTGCTGAATACACTGCCTACTTTTAAAACCCAAGGTCCTTCTTCACAGCACAGATGTCGCTCTCATTGTGAAAATCCATTTCTCCGCTCAATGACATGCCACACAGAAACACGTCCATACAGCTAACGGAGAAATATCTTCTGTTTTTTTTTTTGTTTTTTTTTTACCCTTCTCTTTGATTTGATGAAACGCATATACACTTTAAAGTGACTCTCTCACAAAAAAAAAAAAAAAAAAAAAGAACTTGTGCTCTCACATATACACTTGTATTGTAAATACCATAATCTTGTGTAACCCTAATACATGCTTATTCTGTGTACAAACACCTATTTTTGCCAGGTTTGTGAATTGGACTCAAGAAGACTATCATCTGCAGACCTCCTTAAACAGAGGCAAGGCAGGGGGCGGGGGTGTGTGTATTGAAAGGCATTCATTTGCAAGGTGCTCTGTAATTGCTGATTCTGGGAAGAACAAACAGTCTTCTCTTTGGCGCACTGCTCTTGTGTTTTACTCTGTGTACATATCCCACCATTACGAGGTTCTTCATTTCGTGTGAGTGTACGGCGTCTGGTACCAGGGGACCTGCTTCACACCTCCCCTCCCACAGGGGGATTAGGGGACAAAGTATCAGGGGATTCAGCGGCTTAAGACAGAATCTGGACCGAGCACCAGACATGACATGATCTCTGCTGGATTGCACAAGTTTGTCTGTCAAAATTTTGCCATACAAAAAAAAAGAAAAAAAAAAAGGAAGCTCACCCCCTCTTTATATTTACTGTCTATTTCCTTCTGTGTGTGTGTGAGTGTGTGGTCACCTTTCTTTAAGACACCTCCACCCACCGTCCCTCATAAACACCATCACGGCAGCTGGCAATAAGCTGAAATTGATCTATGCAGTTTCTAGTCCATGCATTGCCCAGACAAAATTTCCTCCTCCTTTTACCAGAGTGCATCACTAAAAAAAAAAAATCAAACTATTTTAATATGCCCATTCATAATGTGGTGTTGTGTAGCTCACAAAAAACAAAAATGAAATGAAAATGACTGTTAGCCTCATGCCCTTAAGTGCTTGCGTTAATTTAGGTAAGCACGCATTTGCCGACTCAGTAGCCAATGCTACCAGGATAGTCACTTTAACATCTGCTGAACCTCTTCTAAAAACTCAATAGCTTTGTCAGTGTCAATAGCTTTAGAAAATATAATTTAATTTTTTTTTCTCTCAGCGCATACCTCTAACCTTTTAAATTTCTAAAATTCTATATTTCGAAGCTGAATTGGAATTGTTTTTATGGAGGTCCATATAAAAATGTAAGTTTTAGGAAATACACACCTCTTAATTACAATCATAACCTTTCAGGGTAGAGAAAGCAATAATTGCAGTGCCATGACAGCACCATTGATTAACTAAAAGCAGTGTTTTCTCACTGTTTTTGATGCACACTCATGCGCACGTGCACACACGCCCACACACACACACACACACACACACACACACACACACACACACACACACACACACACACACACACACACACACACACACACACCACACACACACTTTAGGTATTGATTAGGAATCAGGGAATTTCTCAAGTTTCTTTCTCAATGTGCACAGTTTGAAAATAGCCTTATTCCAAAGAGTAGCTGGTGTTCTCAATCAAGTTTTAACATCCCATGGAACATTCTGGCACCTCCTTATTAATGATATCATCTGTACACTGGGATTTGGCTAAAGAGCCACTCCTTTCCAATCAGACCTCCTCATACACACCAGAAATACACAGGAAATGTAAAGAGATGTGAGTCCTGCTCGGGTTCAAAGTGCAGTGTCTGAAAACACAACTGTTGAATGTGAAAGGAAGGGATATGAGGACAAAAAAAAAAAAAAAAAGAAGAAAAACAACAACAAATTGTTTGTAGAAAACTTTCTTCACTTTGCTGTGCAAGAGTACACCGCTTTGCTTATTAATAGCTTTTCTAAACAGAACTATGTATTTGGTAATTGTTTGTAGTTAAATAGTTCACTTCAAGAAGCTGTTTGCGGTTTGGACGCTCAAACCGTTTGGCGGCACAAGCTGGACTTTGTTGCCATAAATGAAACAAAATGTTTTGGAAAAAAAAAAGAAAAAAAAAATCAAGAGAGAATTTTAAGTTAATCTGCATTATATTTCCCTTGAATGTGTTGTTTTATCTTCATTATACAATAAATATTCTAGTGAACTTTTTATTGAATGACTAAGATATGCTAGAGGTTGTTGTACAAATTTGTATTCTGCATTCACTAAAGTAAAGATATTGGCTTTTACTGTGTAACATAGATTCTCTCGCTTATTCTGTACAATCTGAAGTGAACAATTCTCTGATTCAAATTAGACTTTGTCCACCTGTGAAGTCCCGAACATAAGAAACTGTCAGCTTTATTAAAACCTCAATGTATCCTCTAATACCAACTCTATGTGCCTTCATATTAAGAATGACCTTAGAGAAACAACACAAAGACACACATTCACCATCACAATACTGAATGTACTCAGTCCTACCTTCAAATCTCATTCAGGAAAGAGATAAAAACTTTAATCTCTGAGTTCAGATTTTGTGGGGATTCTCAACTCCTATAGTTTATTGAAGCATCCTTGGTCCTGCAAAGATTCTGCACACTCATATTCTCATAATCCTTTTCCAGCTATAACTCAGGTTTAAACATTTAAATAAGAAATATTGAAACTGACACAAAGCAACTAAAATTGTTGTGCCATATTAATTAAAAGCCTTGTCTTTTTGACATATATGTTCAACTTATTTGTATTCAGGGCAAAGAAGTATTAGCCCTACAATTAACAAAGCAATCGTAATACATTACCAAAATCTACCACCAGGTGGAGACAGAACTCCCTTCAGACACATAGACGCATAGACAAACAGCCTCAGTACAGGAAGCCCTCATTACTGAAATTTAACCCAACCACAGTGACTACTCAGTGACTATGGATAACTTTGGATTTGTGTAGTTGTCTACAAGAGGAAAAATATGACTTATTCTTAAAACTTTCACATACTAACATTCCAAACACCTGTGAGAGAAGACAAAGGGGAGCTACAATCAAATACTGAAAACTGGCCTCAATATTGAAAGTACTCGCCAAAACAATTTAAGCTTTGATTGGATGAGGTCACTTAAGTCCGCCCCTAGACTGGTCCCTACTCTTAACTGAGGAAGTTACCTGAGTATCTCTCGGAGTGGTGTAGACCCACGACTGAAAGGAAGCAGGTAAAGGTAAATAAATAAATAGATAGATAGATAGATAGATAGATAGATAGATAGATAGATAGATAGATAGATAGATAAACAAGTAAGCACATAACGTCAGGTATGTCCTGCTTGTCAACCCAAAATCATCGTTCTGACTGACATCATACAAGTATTGCCAAGGAGCAGGTAAGGAGGCTTTTTTTTTTTTTTTAATTTTTAAATTTAATTTTATTATTTTTTTAATACTAGAGAGTTGTTTGACTAAGAGTGATTTTGACTAAGAATGACTTTGACTTAGACTGACTTTAGCTAAAAATGAGTTTTGGAAACAGGTGCGCTGTTTTAAAGCTCATTGATTAAAACTTTTCTCGCTTACCATAATATCAGTATATAGCACAGTCTCGTCGACATAGACACACATGACATTTTTGTCGGACATTTTTCTTTTTTTTATTGTTTCTTATGGTACGCAGTTGGTTTGGCCATCGTAAATTCATCAGTCTCCTCTTCGGAAATGGTATCACTGTCGGTCATGTCAGAAACGCTTGTGAGGGAAGATTACAATGGAACTGAAGTGAGAGCGCAAAACTTGTAGACAGGCAACGGTTTTGGAAACCCACTGGAATTTTCCACGAGAATAACCTATGGTTGACAGCCGGTGTAACTAGTTATAAATATTTTAGCCCATGTTCTAATATAGTCTGTGTGGTGAGAGATCTCTTAAAAATTCAGGATGTGATTGGACAAAACTAATCATATGACTTACACACAGTGCAACTAATTTCTCATATCTCATCTAACAAGAATAGTGAAGGTGAACCAGTTTCTCCACAAAGCTGACCATTTATAGCACGACAGTGTTGCTTAGTGAGCACCCACACATCTGGATCTCTGACTCATTTTCCTGCTGATCACCTGAGTAATGAACCTGGTATATCGCCTGAGTCAGATGGTTTAGAGTTTTGCCTTAATCCATCACTGTAAATCTGAGATTGAGTGTAAATAAACATGTTCTGTACTGCTTCTGAATATAGGTTTTGTGTTATCAACCATACATATGTTTTCATAAATATAAAAGTCTTAGATGAAGTGAAATGAGTATTTTATCTGCTGTTGGTCTGCAGTGCATTGTTATATAGATCAAATATTTGCCAAAACAGTGTTACAGAAGGTCATTAGCACTATTAGCTCCATGCAAACATCTTTGGACAGAAATAATAATGGAGAGTGGCTTAGAGTTCAGATGTCTTAGTTGACCAAAAGCTGTTTGAAAGCATGTCTATGTGTGGTCATCTCATGGTGCCAAAGAGGAAATAGATGCTTCCCTTTTTTTTCTTCGTAAAACTCACAAACTTTCTTAGTCAGAAATGTGATATAAAATCAGCATTTCCACTTGCAAACAAGGCATGCAAAAACTAACTTGCACTGCGTGTTTCATTCTCGTAACCGCACAGTCGCTGGCATGACATAATGAAACAGTCCTCACAACTCTGTAGTATAAGGCACAAATATGTTTCATCACGAGGAGGAATTGCTCCTTTATGTGTTTTGAGTCCATGAATCATAAACTCACATCATTACACAGACAGGTTATTTAAGGACATACCTTATGGCACCTCCTAGCATAAGACTTCATGACCCATGGGACTCCCATTTGTACTGTTGGTGGTAGTTAACAAACCTTAACGCATGCTAGCATCAGCAGCACACTCATTTTGTTTTATTACATTGTAATTTAGGCACCATCATTTTCTTAAAAACAACCAGCTGCCCAAACAGACACAACTAAGTTCATTTTCATTCTTTTTTTTTTTGTTATTATTATGATTTAAACCATATCTTTAAAACACATGCAGTAAAGTAGTTACTTGTTGCTGAGTAACCTGTTCTTTTGAGGTTCTTATGTCCGTCGTTTCTGTGGCCTTTCCTTTACTGATCTGTGTGAGATAACTCTTGGGTTCTTCCTGGTGTTTTCTAATAACTCACAGAATTTCCTTCAAGAAATCGGTCCAGTCATGCTTTTTTGAGTTCTTTTCCTCATTGACCTTAGCTGGATTTATGTTTGATGGGCTACATTCTAAAGCACAGAGCTATCCTTCTGTGAAGTCAAGTTGTGCAACTGGTGTTGCCTGTTCTTCCCTTGGAGTTTGTAGTTTCCAGCTGTCATTTCCCACAGTGTAGTCTGATAAATTGTTCTTACAATTAATGTTTTTTTTTGGCTCCCATTCCTGATTTTCATCATTCTTTCTGACTGAGCACCACGGTGGTAATTTTCTGCTCTATTGTAAAAGTTTCCCGTAAATATGACAACTTGTGTATAGAAGAAGTGCCTTCGTGGCTAGGCTGTTCACTATATTGTTTGTGGAGGTTTTGGTCACACTAAACAAATGACTAAAGTCTTGATTCATTGCAGTGCTATTTTAGTCATTGTGGAGCTCAGCTGTGGTTGCTTAAGTGTTTTTAGGGATAGGTGCAAAATGACACAGGAATTGCAGTGAAGTCTAGACAAGAGAGTCAATGAGACTCATCAAGGAGTCTACCTGCAAAATTCCTTTTGTTTGACCGATGACAGGTGAAAGGTGTGACTGAGAAAAGCAGGTGTAGTTTCGCTCTGTTTTCTGCTTACCAACTCATCTAAATTACAATGAGTCAGTAACAATGTTTGAATCCAGAGCAGTTTCACAGTCATTTTTATGTCAATGTGGGCAAATCAATGGACATAAGCCCCTGGTCTTTGAAGCTTGTTTGTAAATTACCCATGAAGATTTTTCTCAGGGTGTCTAACACCATGTATGCCTATAGCAGATGATCTGTATTCTTTTCATTGTCAAATAACACCTGCCTACTGACCCACCCACCAGCTCTTACTGACGAAATTGAAAATGTCTGTAGATGGTGAAGAACCTCACTGTAAACTTCCTAGTGAACTTACCTCAGTTACCAGAGAGGTCATGACTGCCTTGCTTTAGTGAAGGTCAGGTTAAGGTCAGAGGGAGCTCAACATATTATTCGAGAACGGATGCATTCAAAAAGATAAACTTGACTTCATGCAGAACTGGACAACAGTTGTTTTTTAATGTAAGTCTACAGCTGATTTAATTATAGCAGTGTTTTATATATTACATTTTATTTCAGATGATAAACTTGATTTGTATCTCAACAAGGTATAGTGTTTATTGTTGGTGACACAGACTGTCTTTCATAGTGCATTTTTAAAAGAAAGTAGCAAAAGATGCATAGTTATACAGAGGTGCACCTAAAATATCTTTAAAGTCAGGATATTCAACATTTCCATCGGCTGTGTACCATCACATGCTTTTGAACACACACACACACACACACACACACACACACACACACACACACACACACGTATATTTGTATATATATATTTTTTTTATCGAAGTCATTATCTGCAGCTCGTCACTATCTCCAATTCCGTTACAACTGATCACTATCTTTAATCATTTCGGTAGAAGTTCACATGGTGTACAATCAGGAATGGCATGCAAAAGTTAGTTGCTAAATCATTTTTCCTCAGAGAGCTTGCTGTTTTCCCTTTGTTCTCTCCTTGTACTATAACAGAGTTATATAGATATGACAAAGTCATGTGAGCCAATTAGAATGAACCACTGTCCATTGTTCAGCCACTTTCTGATCACCCAGCCTAAGTACATGCTTAAATTGTTTTACACAATCAGCTATAGTGATTATCATGTTATATTAACATTGGTTGTCTTGTGTCTGATGAGCTCTCAGAATGCTTACTGTTTCGTACAAGGTATCAATGTAGCACCAACATATGTATGTACGATTCAGTCTTACATTTCATTACTGGCGCAGAAACTGTAGTTAATTATTTGTTTGTTTATTTGTTTTTTTCCTGTATGCTTTCAGAGGGAAAAAAATCAGAAAGAGTCAGTCCTGATCTGCAGTTCTCAACATGGATCCCAAAAAGAGGACGGTCTTTTCCAACCTGCGTGAGAAAACCAAGGGGCTTAGGAAACTGGGGAAGAAAAGCCATGAAAAGCCCAAAAAAACCAACCTGAGATATAGGAGGAGCATTTCCGTGCCTGACCTGAGGGCCTCATTGGGAGAGATGGCCTCTCTAGATGAGATCGACTTTGAGGGCAGAATAAGTCCAGACAGCATCGACCAGGCTGTGAGTGACACCTTGAGCCAAATGAGCTTCCCAGACCAGATCAGTACCCCTGGTACCCCTCCTCTCGGCAGGAACTCTTTGGCTGACAGCTCTTGTCTGGTCGAGCGGAGACACGCAGTGACTGAGGCGACCGTCCTAACTAGACCAATGAGGAACACACCAAGAGAGAGGGCTACGACCACGTGGTATATCGCAGATGAAGATAGTGTGTCGTTACAGACACCATCAGAGAAAACAGCTACCTCCATCCTTACAGAAAATCAGGCACCCCAAACAGACAGAGGGTCCACGGAGGCAGAGAAACAGATGGCACCGGAGGTTTCAGATAAACTGCTGGCTGCTCTAAACAAAGCTGGTGGTTCTGCAGAGAAGCAGTCACCTCCGAGGAAGAGGGTCCTCATCCCTCCGGAGAGACTGTCGTTGAGTGAGGATGTGTCAGTGTGGAACGCTTTGGAGTCTACAAACAGCACACCGTCTGAAGAACAGACTCTTCTCCCCATGGCCATTGATTGTGACAACATCTCTGAGCCATTCTCACCAATGTCTCCCGTAGAAATGTTTGTTGTGGGGTCAGCTGAATACATGTCTGAGGTCAGTGTGACAACCAAGTTCTTTAGACCTTTTTTTAATCTATGAATAAAGTTGTAAATCCAGGAAATGCTTTATACCCAGGTTACAACAGTCATTCTAGAATTTTCTGCAGATTCCACATGAGTGAAACGTTGTCTCTCTAAAAGTATTGTAGTTTAGATACACATCAGTGTTCAGCTAGAAACTAAAAAAAAGGGAAAACATTTCAGGCAATTACGTTCAGAAGATTCTTCCTTTTTTCTATTTCATCATTCAACAACCAACATTTTGTTTTAAACACTCTGACATAAACTTGTTCAACTCTTTATAGCACACCAGCTGATACAAAGGTCATGAAAATTTGCATAGTTAATTTTCTTTTTTTGTTGTCCCAACAGGTTCCCAACGAGAGCACTGACTTTGATACTACTTCCTTAACAGATCGTGTGGATAGGAGTGTGAGTACACTAAGATGGAATTTTGTCAATTAACCCTGGGGGTTAATTGATGAAATTCCATCAGAAACTCAGTGACATCATTTCCTTGAGCTGCAGAGAAATAGCCCATACTTGGTTACATACTGTGGTTACGGCTTTTGCGTTCCCCCCAAGGTTAAACACCAACTGTGTAACTGAATGAGATGCCTATTAGAGTCAACAGACATTCAATATCTGAACCAATGGAACCTGCTTACACATTTGAGAAATCCCCCGTGGCAGCAAGAATTTAGGCAGAAAAGACAAAAACTGAAAATCCAGACGTTAGTTTGAAAGAATAACTGCCTTATCGACAAATTCCATAGGTGTTATAATTAGCAAACATTTCCTTCAACGTCAGTAAATGTTGAACTAAGGAAGAAAACATTCAACTAAGCAAGAGATAAGACAATAAACAAATATTCGGTTATATGAAAGGGAAAATGAGAAAAGAATTGGCGAAGCATTCCAATACTGCGTTGGTATTTAGAGTAAGCTTTCTGAAATATTTATGCACCACTTCTAGGGAGGCTGAAAACCTTCAGATGCCATATGTAGGCATATGACTGGCAATTAACATACTGGGAGTCTTTGTACCTTTCAGCCTAACAGACAACAGTTCTATCATGATAATGTCCTGCATAGAATGCTTGAGATAAATATTCAGTTATTAAACAGTAAATTAAAGTATTAAAAGTTTTCAGAAGTTGTGAAGATAGTATATTGTGGTTGTTCTGATTTATTTAAAAAAAATAGCATGTGTTTGAGAAACTGCTGTTTAATTACACGTATGAGACCATATAACTTACAAACCAGTTTGTGTTCTTGATAAGAAAAGAAAAAAACAGTTAAAAGTTTGAAAGGAAGGCTCAGTTGCAGGTACATGATGCTTATAGAACTCTTCATTTTTGGTAGGAGAGAGAAATTGTGCTGAGGACAAGTGGGACACAAATCCAATCTGTCACTCTTTCCCCCCCCCCCCCCCCCCCCCCCCAGAACTCAGGAGCCAGTGAATCCCCGCAGTCTGGTGTTACCCAAAAGGTGCAGTATCTTCTAACTATAAACCTGAAGGAAGGTCGAAACCTGGTAGCCAGAGACCGTTCTGGTAAGGAGCTCCCAATTTCTAACACAAATCTGCTCCACATTCCCACACTGCGTGATTCTAAATCTTTTCTTGCTGACACAATGACTGATCATTAAGACCCTGTAGACACACTCGAGCTAAGCTAAAATAAAAAGCTGATAGCATGGAGGCCCTTACGAGTGACTTATGAAATGATCTCTAAACAGACCTGGAAAAGGAACTATGAGGGACCCCCTGGAGGGATTCTTAGCCTGCTCAAAATGTGTGGGCATAGCATCCAAAAAAAAAAACAAAAAAACCCACTCAACCTCATTTTGCTGCTATTGTGTCTTCTTTATACATGCATTTTTCTCATTTGTTGAGCCTGCTCAGTGTCTGTAAAATTGTAGCATGACTTTACAAGACATACTTGGGTTTTTACCATAGAACATGTTGTTCCTCTACAGTATGCTGGCTGTCTTGAGTTACTGCATTCTTATCTCTAAGCATGGACTGTTTTTCAGGCCAAAAGCATATTTAACATTATCTCCTGGACCAAACAAACATGTTTTATTGACAGCGATGACATCTCACCTGTCGAGAAGCTGTTGATTATTGCTTTCTTTTTACATGAGATTTTGAATTTATTTTAAGCAGATGACAGACTTGCTAGTGCAGTAGGGGTAGCAAACTAGTTGTCTGTGTGTGTATGTGTGTGTGTGCACGTGTGTGTGTGTGTGTGTGTGTGTGTGTGTGTGAGAGAGAGAGAGAGAGAGAGAAAGAGAGAGAGAGAGAGAGAGAGAGAGAGAGGGAGATGTGAACCTTTACTACTGGGTCGTATTTTACTGAAGGGTTAAAAAAGCTTAAAGGAGAAAGAAGCGATTTTCCCGCTTTCTGCTCCTTAAACAGAGAATTTGTGTGATTGGTGCATTACCTATAGAAAATGTTTTGTTTTATCATGTTGAAATGACCGTTTCTTTATGTCCTCAGGCTGTTTTTTTTTTCTTCTAGACATCACTGAATGATGTATGGGAATATATGCTTAATGAATATCTACAAAAATCTTTCTGCAGAAATATAAACTGAAGCCACATACAAGGAGGATAACATAAATACTCACAAAATGAGTATTTATAGTTGAAATCTGTTTAATATAGTATATGTTTTATACTGTATGATATCAGATAGTTAACATCTGGGGGGGTCTTTGGTGTTTAAGACATTGGTAGTAAATCAGTTGGCTGTTAAAGGTGAATGACTGTTGTGAAAAGTGGAATGTTTTTGGACGTTCTCTATTGTACTGCCTAGAGACAAAGGTATGCGGTTAGACCGGTGGTGTCAAGGTTAGGCCAATCCCACTGGCTTCCTGGCCTGTCTGTTACACTGCTGCTAAACACTACATTTCAACAATGCTAATCATTTACTTTTTGTCTTTATTCACGCACAGAGATGCCATACAGTCAAATGTAGTGGCTTTGCTGTGTATTTATTTTTGTGAGGCTCTTTGCATACATTCACACTTGCATGAAGAGGCAGATGCAAAATATTCGTCTACACACATACAAATCCCATCACAGTATGCTGTACTCAGATGAGAGATTATGTCCTGTTACACTGAAGGGTTCACTGTGAATCTGATTATGGACAGATAGAAGAATATCTGTTTGGTCTGCTCAGTTGAAAAAAGTTTTCTTCATATTTATTCTAAAATTGTTTTATTGCAACTGTTTTGTACTCAATCTTTAATAGATTCTCTTCTATGGAGACGTTATTAGTTTTTGTTGAGCTGATTAATCATCTAATTCACGTGATCATAGTCACAGGTGTGGAAAAGTGGCTGATAATTAGCATTATTTTATCATTATTTCTCATAATTACAAAATCCATCCCTAATCCCCAAGGCCTGCTGAATCTGGCAAGAGCTCACAGGATAAATGATTATCCGAATGATGCAAGACAAAACACGTTCCTATTGGATAAAAGGTGTGAATGTTTTTGGAGATGCTTCAGGCTTCATAGTTAAAAAAAGAGTGGAGGGTTCTTCCCAGAAGAGCGCGACATTTTTGTTCTGCAGTCATTGAGTTTGTAGGGATTTGCCTTTTTCACCTTGTAAAGTAATATATGCTGCCACCTGCTGGTGTTGCTGTTGAAGGACAATGAAAAGAACATTTGAAGATGATTTAAAATTGGCCATGAACAGACTGAGACTGTAACAGATACAACAGTATTTACTTCATTATACTAATGGCAGTGGTTTCCATTATCCATCTGTTTGTAGTAGAGGTTTTAGTGGTGATAATCTAGGTGGGACTGAAAGGAGGTAAGGGTAGTAAATCTGAGGTAAGAAATAACAAGAGTATGTTTACCAAAGAGTACAGAGAAGTGTTGAAATGGTAAGGTTGTAGTTAACATGAACTAACACAGTGATGAATATGAAATAAGGCAGTTGTTAGTTGGAGGAAGTTAGTGTGAATGAAGGCAGTGGCCTCATTAAGGTGAACTGAGACCATAATAAGCATTCTTTAAAGCAGTAGCGTATTAAAGCCAATTAATTAATATGCTCTTGCTGACCTTAAACCTGTAAATGCAGCATTTAAGACACAGTATAATGATTTAGTTGCTGTCTGACATGCAGTTTACTCCCTGATGTGAAGGATAAAGTGGATAATGTGAATGCAGAGGTGAAGAAACTTTTCATTTGTAAATTGTCTGTCTCATTTACTGATCAGTAATCAAAAAGCCTGATGTAAATAAACAGATTGTCCCGTTATATGTTGGTGTAATTACTACATTGTTCATTGACCTTTTCTGTTGCTGTCTGCTATCAATGAACAGCAGTGTCCTGAGTCCCTGCATCTTGTGGGATTTTTTAAAAAGTTGTTTGTATTTATAACTGAAGACATGACACAGGGTGTTCTGACCAGTGAAAATAGGGCCGGTAACCCACATGTCTATAATAATCATTAAAATTCACAAATCATTAGCAACGAAATGCGAGTCAAATCTAGTTTTTGTGCTTAACCTTTATGGTGTTTGACTGTTTCAAGTTCAACTATTGCACATAGTTCTTATAGTCGATAGACAGGTGAATACTGTCATGACAAAACAAAAGCGGTGTGTGTCTGTGGGAATGAATGAAGTTTACTGACCTCTTGTGTTTATGTGGAGTGTCACCAATGTTTTCTGCTGTGTTTTCTGTGGTGTTGAATGTATTCTGATTGGATATAATTTAAACATTTAATTTGTTTGTTAGTTTTTACTCAATATTTATATTGTTAAATTCCCGGACTCAATGCCGGTTTAACTTGATTTGATGCCACAAATTAACCCATAGGCCCTGACCTCACGCAGTCTCTCTGTCCATATTGTTCTAAATTGTCATTAATCATTGTTACATAAATCTATTTAATTATGTGCCTGTAAAAGCTTCTCTTATTGTCCAGTTCACATTGCTTTATAAAGCTAATCTAGTTGTCTGTGGAATATTGATAATTAATGCATTTAGCATCGGTAGATGGATTTCTTGCCTGTGATTTTCATTGGATGTCGTTTTGGTGTTAATCCCAGAAAGGTCCAGTTCCCTAAAGCACACTCCAGCTCCTCACTAGTTTACTCTTCACTTTCCCTGACAGAATGACACCACAATGACGTTACACCCCCCCCCCCCCCCTCCTCTATTTGCCTAACAATTAACGCCCGACTAGAGCTCCGCTGACACCACATACTGTCATTACATATTCTGAAAGGACACACTCCTATACACACTCCTCCCCCTCCTTTTCTTTTCTTTTCTTTTCTTTTCTTTTCTTTTCTTTCTCTCTCTCTCTCTTTTTCCGTTAATATCCGCCGTCACCGTTTTCAGTCATGCCGGAGCTCTTCCCCTGGCTGGTTGAGACATTCTCCTCCTGTCAGGTTGCCTGGAGGTTTTTTTGCTTGTCAGCGACTGGCAGGGAGGAGCTGCTGGTGGCGGCTGCTTGCCTCCTGGAGATGTTCATTTGGAGAGGCGAGCTGACAGCCCTGACAGCCTGTCCCCACAAGGCTTTTGTCATATGATTCCAGGCTCCCTGCAGCGTTTCTCAAGCACCCCTTTACCCATCCATACAAATGAAGCTATGGACTCTTTCTTTCATTTGATTTTCTTCTCCTTTTTTTTTTTTTCATTCGGCCAATCTGCGTGCCATAGCAGAGACAAAGACGGCCTGTCTCCCCTCTTCCCTCCCTCCGTCTCCCAGCACTCGAAAGACAGATTCTCTTAACAGGCTTTGGAGATTAGCACTGGTTGCTCCTGGTTTCTGGGGTATTAATGTAATGGTAGCTTCTTGCTGGCAAGAGTTTAGGCTCTTTCACAATTAACCAGCTACATCCCTCTGTTTATTGAAAGAAATGTGATAATCACCTCCTTCACACTCTAAAGAGTCGACTAAACGATGAGAATACTGGACTGGACTGCTCAGTGTGTATGGGATGAATGTGTGTAATATTTGGTGGTTGTTGGCTATAGAATTTTTTTTTTTTAACCACCGGGACATTAAAATTCATCTAATAACCTAATGTCTGTCCATCATGCCTAATTTGCATCCTACGAGTCTGTGAACAGTAGTTGACTGTTGGCAAATCAAGTCATACTAATGTCATATGTTGTCCATTTCTTCACTCTCAACAGGTAAAAGTGACCCGTTTGTGAAATTCAAATTCGATGGCAAGACCTTCTACAAGAGCAAAGTTGTCAACAAGAACCTCAATCCATCGTGGAATGAGTCCTTCTCCTACCCTGTCAGAGACCTGGAGCAGAGCGTCTACCTTAATGTAAACTGGGGAAAAATTGGCTTTTCAGTGCAAACGTGATATGTCAAAGATGCAGCTTTTACAAGTGAGTCATATCCATCAGAATGATTTGAGCTGCAGAAAAAGCAGTATTCTGTGTTTTTGATTCGTGCAGGTGTATGACCGAGACCTCAGATCTAATGACTTTATGGGATCAACCAGCTTTGCCCTGAGTAAACTCGATCTGGACAAGTGAGTATGCAGGCACACACACACGCGCACACACACACACACACACACACACACACACACGCACGCACACATGCACCTATTGCATTTCAGAATATTCAGTATATTTTTCAGTATATTTCAGAACAATGCAAGGGTGCTATGTTGTGTCTCTGTGTGTCAGTGCATCTTTAATTACACAACTGTGCCCCCCCCCCCCCCCGTCCAGGACAACGGAGATGGTTTTGCGTTTGGAGGACCCCAGCAGTCCGGAGCCAGACATGGGAGTCATCATCATTGACGCCTGCTTGTCGATCAGAGATGGACCAACCAAACGGAATGTAAGAGAAACATAAATATTAGAAAAAACTGAATGATTTAAAAATATTGAATTTCTGAATGGAGCCAGTATCCCCACACTGTCTGACCTAATGTGCTTTCATCTCCGTAACCTTACAGAGGTGGCCGCTGAAAAGACGGGGCAGCTTTAATAAGGTGAGACGTGTTTGTGTGCCATTGGGAATGAAGGCCATCTGGAAGGCTATGTATCAAAGTTTCATATTTCATCAGAAAAGTCCTATTCCCAGTAGTGCGAATGTAAAACTTTTGAAAACTGATCACTGGTCTACACTAGGTGGCAGTAGATCATTACATCACATCTCTTGGTTATACCGGACATTCGCATCAATTGTCTTTAAAACGTGAGAGCTATAAATCGGAATTAGTTTTTAAACAACTAGTGTTTTTTTGAGGATCTATATTTTGCAGATTGAACTTTGTGGTAGTTGGTATTGCAGTTAAAGTCACACTGCATTCTGTGGCATACTTAGATGGTAAGTGTCTGATTAAGCGACAATTTAACAGTGATATAAACAAGTCAACTTATCTCTAATTTGTCAAAATTGAGTCTAATTTGCATTTTAATTAGACTCAAAGAATGTAAACTTTGAATATACATAGATAGCCTGTAATCAGTGAGCTTGTAATGCGCAAGAACCAGTAGCTTTCATGTTTGTGAACTTGGAGTGAAATATTTTCTGGGCTGAAACCCAGCTTTTCCTATTCCTCATGGTTTTCTCATACAGTCGTGATGCTTGCTTCCATATGCCAGATGAATTCAACGCAGCCATCAATGAAAAAGCAAAGTGTTATAGCTCAGAGTACACAGATTTATGTGTGGAGAGAGAGAGAGAGAGAGAGGATAGATAGATAGATAGATAGATAGATAGATAGATAGATAGATAGATAGATAGATAGATAGATAGATAGATAGATAGATAGACAGGTAGGTAAAAGAAAGAGAGTAGACAGATCAATGCAGAAGGAGAGAGAGAAAGAGAGAGTGAGAGTGAGAGAGAGAGCCGTACACTTTGAAGCAGTGGGAGGATTCCTTTCTGCTGGCTATATGTAGTGATGTGATGTACCAAAGCTTCTGTGAGGGCACATTGCCTTCTGTTCGTTTAGAATGAGTGTTCATTCAGTGATGTGTTTGAACTGTTCCTCTGTAACAGTGTTTGAAACCCACATTCTATTTGACACTTATCAGGAGAGGTAGAAAACACCCAGTTGGCATGGTAGACATCTCACATCTCACAAACTGACTCGCCTGTCTCTCGCTCCACCCACAATCTATCACTCACACTTTTATTCTACTACTCAGATCCAGAGAGGAGTGTGACAACTGCACTGGAGTGTAGTGTTGTTCCTGTCTGACAAAGGCACAGCTCTGTGTGTGTGTGTGTGTGCGTGTGCAGTTTTATAGTATTATCTCTATAGACATTCATATTTGTGCATACACAGGTCTGTGCTCATGTGTGTCCACGTCCATGCGTTTGCATTTTGTGTGTATGTGTGTGTGTGTGTGTGTGTGTGTTTGCAAGACTCTGTGCCAGTGCTGGATGCTGTACATATGAGAAGCTGCTAATTCCCAGGCATGCCGAGCTATAAGCCAGATGTTAGGGCGTAATATCACAGCTGTGTATGGACAGGCGCGGAGTGAGAGCCAAATGGGCTGGGCTTCGAGCTCATCCCAGCCATCCCCATGCTGTCAGACCATATGGAAGCAATCCCCCGGACCCTTTTAGCACCAAGAATAGACTCTCTTTAGGGGCCACTTACTGTTAAGTGGAATTGTTTTATTGGGCTGCGCACATCAAAATTTGGCCAAGACAAACACTTGGGATGACTTGGCTCAACAGAGCATTATCTCCTACTCTATCTCTTATCTCTCTCTCTTTCTTTCTCTCTCTTTCTCTCTCTCTCTTGCTGTAGTTTTCTGTAGAGGATATTTGTAGAGATGTGGCTGTCATGTTACATGTTCTATGTGGTGGTTAGCCTTACAGAAAAAGCAGATCGCAGTGTGGGAGCAGTTACACCATCACAAGGCTTCAATTCAATACTCACCTGAAATGGCTGAACAAATTTCATCCACAGTCCACTGTTGTTGTTGACTTTATTACAGTGATTGTAAACTTGGAATCATTCTCTTAGTTTGGTTTCAGAAGCAGAGAAGGACTGACACATAAACGGTCCATTCTCATCACTGATTTTACAGCCACAGAAATGTTTGGGTTTTTTGATTAATAGAGCTAGCACTACAGTTGTTGACAATTGTGAGTCTACTCTGTATGGGGTTTATAAAAGTGTTGGCACAGTATTTTACATTTGACAACAGAGAAAGATTGTTTGAAGATGTGATATATGAGCTAAAGAGAATGTGCAGTTTTTAATGCTTTATGGCATTAGACCAAAGCAGTAACAGAGAGAGAGAGACAATGCGTTGTCCCCTCAGGTCCCCTGATAACGCCTTTTTTGCTTTCTCAGGGCCAACCCATTAGTGCCAGCCCACGGGTGGCAAACTCCCAGAGGATCCAGCTATGGGACAGCGTGTTCACCATCATCTTGGTGGAGGGACAGGACATGCCTGACAGCGGTCAGGGGGATGTTTTTGTGCGTTTCCGATTGGGAGAGCAGAAGTTCAGGAGCAAGGTGAGCTCTTCCTCTCTCTCTCCCTTTCCCACTTCTCCTCCTCTCTCCCTCTCTCTCTCTCTCTCTCTCTCTCTCTCTCTCTCACTCTCTCAGGAGCTTACTGGTCCTTGGTCATGGTAGAGGATAGAGGGGGCTGTTAGTTAGATCATAGGTCATGTCTGGAACTGCTCTGTGCAAGTTTCTTTCTACTAGGGTTTCATTTACATCCTAACCAGCATGCTCTTGTTTTTTTTCCCCGTCTACTTCATCTAGTTTAGTGTGTTGGTCTAACCACCCAATCATGTGTTTTCTTGCCTTCTTGGTTGTGTTTGCACTTGTTTTTCTGTTGAACAAAGACATTTATAACTGAACAGAATTTACAGTTCTAAGAGGGCAGAAATGTCCTCTGTAAGTATACACCCCCCTCCACCACACGCACGGTTCTGACAGATTGAAATCTTAATGTACATGTCATGTTTCCTATTTTCAAACAGACATCACATTAAACCCAATTAAATCCCATTGCACGTGTGTCTGTATTAGTTCATGCTCTTAGCATGGGGGTCCATCTTTCTCTCTCTGTCTTCCTCTCTCTTTCTCAGAATCTGTGCATTAAGTCTAATCCTCAGTGGAGGGAGAAGTTTGACTTTAATCGTCTCCAGGATGGGTCAGAGCTGCTTCAGGTGGAAGTGTATGCAAAGAGGGGCAGGAAATGTGAGGAATGCTGGGGCATGTACGTTTCCTCTTCAAATAATGTTTATATCCATATATATTTCTCACTTTTATGTACTGTGTTCATATCGTTTCAGGTCTACTATCTTCATTCTATACATTAGCCCGATGATAAAAGAGGAGCGATTTTATTTACATTATGTGGGGGTAGCTTACATAAACTTTGAAATGGCACATCCATAAATGTGGTGCTTTACATTAAAAGGTACCAGGTCTTAAAGCAGGGACGGTTGTGTCATTTTGAGGAAAATAGATGTAGCCAGCACAGAACCATGTCTTCATTTCACTGGGACATATTTTTGGAGGGACTGCAGTGGGATGCACATTTAAGAGAGGGCCAAGAATTTCTCTAATCCGTCTAAAAGCTCGTAGGAGGAGTGGAGTACAGTGAAGCCCACTTTCTGTCAGAAATAAGGGAAAATGTTCGTAACCTTTGTAAACTTCAGCAGCCATTACGTCCAAATGGTGGTCAACAGATCAGATATTGTTTTTCTTTGAATAAAACTATTTTATATCCTTGGCGTTTGGTAGGAAAGAGGATTTTGCTATAAGGTGAGATCTTTGCCACTCTTGTTTATAAAGAAAATTTGTCCTTTGTCCAGGCTGGATATTGACTTGTCACAAGTGCCACAGAACCAGAGGCAGCTGTACACACGGGTTCTGGACCAGGGTAAGGGCAGACTGGTATTTCTGGTCACACCGACACCCTGCCCTGGAGCCTCCATTTCGGACCTGCGTGCACCCCCCTTAGCTGAGCCTGGCACATACGAGAACTTCATCGACCAATACGTTAGTCTCTTAACACGGTTAACCATTCCTTTCTTTTTTTCAGTAACAAAAATAAGACATCTAAACAGGTGGATATATATTGATTATATTCTCTTTCCAGAGCTTGAGGAACTCAACGAAAAACATAAAGGATGTTGGTTTCCTCCAGGTCAAGCTCATCAAAGCCACAGATCTGCCGGCAACAGATCTTAACAGTACTTATATGTTGGAATGCTATATACTATACGATCTTATAACTATCTTTACTGATATGATCCATACAGCTTCATAAAAAAAATGTTCTCCACCCCCTTTCAGGGAAGAGTGATCCATTCTGTGTGCTGGAGCTTGGGAACAGCAAACTGCAAACTCACACCATCTATAAAACACTCAACCCGGAGTGGAAGACAGTGTTCACTTTGTAAGTGCTAGATTTCTACATTTTCCATTCACAGAAGTGTGAGCTGAACCATGTAAAGTATTTGTGGTCTGATTAATGATGCTCTGGTGATCTCTCTCTAGCCCTGTAAAGGACATTCATGATGTACTGGTGTTGTCTGTCTTTGGCGAGGACGGAGACAAGGCACCAGACTTAATAGGAAGAGTTGCCATTCCTTTACTGAAAGTTAGTGAAGACACTTTTGTTTTTGTTTACTCTTTTTTTCTGACAACTTTAACTTAAAACCTAATTTATTATGATTTACTGATATCAGTTATGAGTATGTGATAAAATTCAACACATAAAATATATATTGTGAGATAGAAATGACATTTTTGTCTTTGTTTTTCTTTTGTTCTGAAGATCACCAATGCACAGTCCATAACTAAACAACTAAAGAAAGATGATTTGACAGCACCAGGCAAGGGAACCATCTCTCTGGAAATGGAGATTCTATATAATCCAGTAAGAATGAACATATAGACACACACACACACGCACACACACACACACACAACATTTAGTACTTGGTATTACTAAATCCTTGCCGTCATTGTTTGTAAAAATACAAATTTTTGAATAGTAGCAGGCTGCTCACAGATTTACCCTTGAATGCATAAATTACTCAGTTCCAACACTGAGAAAACCCTGAATGATTGGGAATTTTGACTGTGTGCATGCATTACACATTGAGTACAAATGTGCATTCTCATCTCAGGTCAGAGCAAGCATCCAGACCTTCCAACCCAAGGAGAAAAAATTCTCAGAGGACAAGCCGAAGTTCTCTAAAAAAGTGAGTGTTAATGCAAGTATTCTCATCACTCTGATCCACGCATGGTTACATGCTTGTGTTTTCACTTTCACTGTTCTGCCTAAATAACATCAAACTCCAAACACTGTTATAGGTCATTAATATTTATCCTCTGCACGGCTTGCTTGTAAAAGGCTCTTTAAACCCGAGTAAATGTCATGTTGTGAGAATTACAACCCTTAGCTTGTCTCGCTAACTACTGCTTTGTCCCCTTTTATTCCCCATTAGCTGTTAGCGCGGAACATATATCGTGTGAGGAGGCTTAGCACGGCCGTTTTATACACACTGCAGTACATTCAGAGTTGTTTCCAGTGGGAGAGCACCCAGAGGAGTCTAACAGCCTTACTGGTGAGTCGTTGACATTAACTTCTGCTGTGACTATCTGTCATACCTAACCTTTCCTAGCAACAAGTTTTTATGACCAAAAAAGGCACACAAAAATCCTTACATTCTCTCTCATCAACTTTCACTTGGTCTTTCAAGAGATCATGTTTTGTGTGTGCTTGTGTGTGTGTGTGTGTGTGTGTTTATTGGGGGCTTTGTCAGCTATTGTATTTTTTTCTGTTGGCACTGAAGCCATTCTAAAACATCTCTTTTTATTGACGTGTGAAAACGCTTGGAAAAGCCTTCTGCTTTGCCCTTGAATTGGTTACAATTGTACTGATTGTAGAATGTATGAATGAGGCATACATGTATGATTTTTTTTTCATTTTGTTTTTTTTTGCCTGTGGAAAGTGACTTTGTATATAACCTATCTGTGCATTTGAGCAGGTGTGAGTGCTGGAATCCATACCAGTTAGAAACAGTACACGTAGAATGGCTGTGTAGTAGCAGCTATACGGATTGTACAAATCATGTAATCGTTGCGTTCCATTTGACCACTACCAGCCTTCTGAATGTAAACGGGTTGTTAACTACACTCCCTCAGGCCAGAGATCTGGAACCAGAGTGGTATGTGGGCGGATATGCATGTGTGCATGTGTGTGTGTGTTTGTGTGTGTGTTTAGGTGTGTGAAAGAGAGAGCTCTGAGTGTTTGCTGTGTGTCTTATCAACACTGAGAAAGATTAGCTTTGGTCTTTAATCCTCAGTAAGTTTAGGACTGTCAGACAGAAAATTGGTAAGCCTTGCTGATAGCACACTCTCATTCTTATACATCCCTCAGATACACTAGTTGTCACACGAGTGGCAGAAATCAAGCACCAACCCTTGGATCATGGACATCTCTTAGGTTTGAACAAGCTTCTAATATATGTTAAAACACAAGTTGGTGTGGTTGGTTGGAAATGGTTGCTTATAAAATATGTCATTTCAAATACATTTTTATTCTTGTTTTTTTGGTCAAGTTTTGGCTCATTTTCATTCATAGGATGGCCTACGGGAAGCTGAACATACTCAAGGAATGTTCGAATGAAGTCTTCTGGATGTTTATATGCATCAGTGAGGTTGCGCATCGTTGTTTGTTTGGCAGAAGACAAGGCAGATACTGATGAAGAACAGATTAGTGGTGTGTTCTGTTACACAAACAGCTGATTCTGGGAGGTTGTATACGGTGCTGTTGTAGGGAAGCCAGCTTTACAGACAAGGCTGAAACACACAAGCAGTTGGCTATATTTAGTAAAGTAGTCTTTACGGGGGCGGTGATATGATGTTTGGTCCCCCAACCGTGCCTCACCGCTGGGGTCTGGAGCGCCTCCTGATGAGTATGCGCTGAGGGTTTTCTCTGAGTGGCCTGAGGAGACTGTGTCATATGAAGAACTATTTCACACAAACACACATGCGCGCGCGCGCGCACACACACACACACACACACACACACACACACACACTTCGAACTGTAAAAAGATGGATATTGGCTTAGCAGTCTTACAGATTCTGCTGTGTAATCATACCTGTGCCATAACTCTGGATGAATCACCCACAGATAGGGTTCTGATTTGCGACCAAAAAAAAAAAAAAAGAAAAAAGGAAAAGAATGGCCCAGCGTCTGAGAGGGGAGGTCTTTGGAGAGGTCTTAACTTTCATTAGCTCTCCTGTTCCCAGGCCATTACACACCACACATGGCCTCACACTCACTCTCACATCGCAGTCACACCAAAGCCACTCCCTCTCTCACACCCGCTCATAATTTGCAATTAAGTTGTGTGTTGCGAGCTGTCTGAAGCAGCATGCCACCCCGTGTGTAAATGAAGGCTTCTCTTTCCCTCTCTCTCCCTCTCTCCCTCTATCTCTCTTTCTCTCTCTCTCTCTCTCATTCTCTCTCTCCCCCTCTCCCTCCCTCTCTCTCTCTCTCTCTCTCTCTCTCTCTCTCTCTCTCTTTCTTTCTCTCTCTCTCTCTCTCTCTCATACATTTATATCTTTAGGCTCTGGTAATAAGGTAACTGAGTCAGTCACTGACAGATGGCCTCTGCTTGCCTCTTAGATGTGCATAATTAGAGTGGAGTCTGCGTTTTTTCCGTAGCACTCTGCTTCCCAGGGTACGCCGCTAGGATCTGCAGTACCCCACACAAGCTCGCTTTAATATACATTACAATACATTATTTATCATACTGGCAGACTCACCACGCCTATGGTTTTACACCTTACACATCCTGTAATGCATTTACTCTGCCATGGGATTCTGATTTATTTATTTGTTTATTTATTTTCTTATAATCCGGGGCTATAGGATCTTTCCCATCATGCCTTTTCCAGGAAAAAAACACACACATGCACACCCTGATTCTGTAAATAAATCCCTCATGCCGCTGTACCAGCCTCAACACTCAGGTCTTATGTATTCACCATGTCTGAGCCCTGCCACATCTAAGGAGAGGGAGAGGGAGTCCTCCGGTGTGTGTTACCGTGCGCGTATAGATGTGTGTGAGCGTGCGATTACGCCCTGTGTGCAAACTTAGCACAGTTTTCATACTCAAAATGCAAAATGCATTTTTTTTATACTCAAAATGCAACTTTTGTGTAACCCATGCTGAAATGGCTTTAGGTTCTTTAAGGGAGCAGAGCCGTCGTTGTAGATAAAAACGTGCGTTAAGGAAATCGATGAGGATGAGTGGTGTCGGGTGCATTAAATGGTAATATATCTGTGGCGTATCTTGTGTGATTTGAATTAAGAAATTAAGAAGATAGCCTCTTGTGTAGCACTGGCTTAGTGGAGTTAGTGATTTTGAGGCCATAATCTCTGGTGTTGTGGTCTGAGGATCTTTGATGTCACTTTCCAGGGACATCTTTTATTATTAAAACAACTCTTATATCATAAAATAATCTGAAAAAATGAAAAGGCAGTAAAAGGCATTCAAGGAAAATCTGTTGAATCTGCTGAAAGCATGACTTTGGTTCGGTTTGCTGAAATATTCACAGAATGTTTAGGTTTTTTTTTTTAATTATTGGTTTATGCGACGATAATGAGTCTATGAATTGTACTTTCCAAGTTTGATAAGAACGTAGTATTTTCCTAGAAAGGAGAGAGAAAGAAAGCGAGAGGGGGTGACAGCTAAAATCTTTATAAAATAGTGCCTTTTAAATGTGCCTCTCAGTAGATGCAAGATGAATACGCTATACATCGGCACAGTCTGCCAGAGGGGTCATCCAGAGTTCTTCCATGCAGTACCCAGTTTGGCCTGTAGATGGAACTCTAACACTTCCAAACAATTAGCAGAGCCAACATAGCAGAGAATATTCAATTCCCTCGGCCATGGATGGAGACTGAGGAAACCTTGATGGGAAGCAATGAGTGAGTGAAATATCCCACTCCATCCACAGAACAAATGTATAATATGAAAAAGTTTTTTTTTTTTTTTTTTTAATCTTGAGCTGAATGAGTAATGCATTTCTCTGGCCAAATTACAACGTCTCTGAGCTTACAAATGTTGCTGCAGATGAAAAGGGTGTGTGTGTGTGTGTGTGTGTGTGTGAGACAGGGAGAAAGGAAAAAAAAGGATCTTTTACACATGAAAGCTGATTTATAGCTTTGCTGTCATTAGAGTAGTTTAAGTATTTAAGTAGAATTAATATTTCAACATATGAGCTAGTTCATCTGTCAGTAGATTTGACTAGAATGTGAAAAAAAAAAACTATGAGTGAGTGTGTGTGTGTGTGTGTGTGTGTATTTGAAGTGTTTTCTTTTTGACATTGCCAGGTAGCAAGCGGTTTTAGACATCATTTGACAGCCTGTGAAATGCTGATTGCCTCACATCACAGACTGTAAAGATGGCATCTGATGAATGTTTGATGCGGTGCAGCTGTAAACGCAGTTGGCAGCTGCGACGGACGTTTTTTTTTTTTTTTCCCCTTTTTTTTCCCCGAAGCTTGCAGAATGGCCATCTCTGCAGATGAGAGCTAGACAGGGTCAGGGCTGGTTTCATGGGGTCTATGGAGACCACCTGCAAAGGTGTGGCATTAGTCTGGGCTATTAACTGCCTTACGGGGACAGCTATGATCAAAGCGATTATCAATGTTGGAGTAATTATTCGAGTTAACACCGTCCCTGGAAATAATGACATGGTTTCCGTGAGAAACTACTTCCTTTTGCTGCAGTGTAACACAGCCAAGAGCTTGTGTATAGGAGTGTACACTGTGTACGTGCTTGAAATGTTTTTTTTTTTTGCTAGTTGCGGTTTATAACTTTGAGGAGTTGCCAAAGAAGGGTGCTGGGCTTTAGAGTAGAGCATGTGTCCCCCTCCCTCTGTGTCCCACGGGCTTTCAGTCCTCAGTGCTTTGGGATGTGTCAGAGACTCGGGGCTGTGAATATGACAGGGAGAAGGGCTCTTGATGGTGATATACGCGTGCATGGTTTTTGAAACTCCTCTGAAATGCATTAATTATTAAAGCGTGGGACTGGAGAGTCCGGGAACGCAGCACTGATGGCTGGAGATCTGTCAGTAATGGTATTGAGATGTGAATGTTTAGTTGCATCACTCAGACTCCTGTGGCTGAGTTCTACTCACTGACCTAATGGACCTGTCTTCTATTAAGATGACAATTCTTCCTCCTATTTTATGGAGCTTCAAAACAACATTCCAAAACAGAGACAGATAGGGGCCTTATTTGGCTTTCCCTTATGTGGTCATTCCATATCACCCTAATAAATTACATTGTATTGTGATGTATGGGGTTTTCCATGTTTCTGAGCAACATGCATTTCGCAAGTTTTTAGATTTTTTTGTGACCACCTAATATGTACATGTTTTACCTTTTGTAGTTTGATCAGTCCACAGAATGCTGTAAACAATATTCAGCTCCTTGTGCAAGCATATATTTTGTACTTATTACAGCAACAGATGAAGTGTGCTCTCTGTTTAACCCTGGGATGAATTTGTGTGTGTGTGTGTGTGTATGTGTGTGTGTATGTATATGCACGTGTGTGTGCGCGTGCATGTGAGTGTGAGTGTGTGTGTGTGCGTGTGTGTGTGCGGTATTGTAATGACCAGCACTAACATGCTCACCACCTTACCAGTCACAGAAGACACCTCTCTCTAGGCGATGGTCGCTCTGGCCTCCTCAGGGCCTTGCCTGGCCCCCAGTTGGCCCTGCTGGCTGTGACATGTGTGTGAGTCAAGCTGACACTTGGGGTGTGGCTGGCCTCGTGAGGGGGGGGGGGGGGGGACAGCTCGTGTGGGGGATCTGTCACCAGTGAGGTCACTGAGTGTCAGAACCCCTGATGTGGATTAAAGTCGGGTGGCCAGTGCTGCCGCGTGGGGTCGGCTCGGCCACTGCTGACAGGCACCACGGGGCCTGGGCTTTGCCCTCTGCCTGCCCGGGCATGTGTCTCTCGCGCTTTCTCTCTCTCACACTCACACACACACACACACACACACACACACACACACACACGGCCTGTCCTTACTGAATATAAAGAGACCTGCTCTCTTTGCTCAGGTCTTTATATTGCTGTGTATACTTGTCTGTACAACAGGGGAATCAGGAGGGATACATTATTAGTTACATTATTGTACGTTCAGGCATTAAAAGGCTTTACTCTCCATGTACTTGGTAGCTAAACTCTGTAGCCCTTCAAAATGCATTTGAGAGATGTATTTATATTGCATGTGTATTTTTAGTTTATTTTTACATGGTGAACACAAACAACAAAAAAACACACAATAAATGACTAATATTTCACACATGATGCCGCGGTACACTCACAATGTTTCCATTTCCTATTATGTAGTTAAGTCATTTTTTTGTGACTATTTTTAAGTGTTTTTTTATGCTCATAAAGAAATATTTTTTTATGGTGTTGATCACTTTCTGTAAAACAAAGTGTCCTCTCTCTCTCGCTCTCTCTCTCTCTCTCTCTCTCTTTCTGTTCCGTATGTGTACTCTCTCTCTCTCACTTTCCCTCTTTGGGTTGATAAGGCTTGAGCTGAGTGTATGTGAAATATTTATCCAGCGTTAGCTGGGAGCATTGTGGTCGCCCACCCACTCTACCTGCCCTGCAGAAAAATCTTATCTGTGCCTCCCTCTGTGGCTCTGACACCCTCTGAAAGCCTGTCCCCAGTCTGGCCCCGGCTCACCACAAATTACATGTCTCATTGCTCTGCATTTATGGCAGCTTTAAAGCATGCACCGCTGTCCCTAGTGCTAGCCCTTAGCCACTCTCCCTCTCTCTGTCTCACTGTCTCTCTCCCTCTCTCTTTTTCTCTCTTTCTCTGTTGTTATCTTGCTTGGCTGAGAAAAGGAAGGTGTGGGCACACAGCAGCTAGAGGGCCTTTGATTTATTATTAATATCTTTTTTTGTATTTTAATCAAGAAGCTCATGCAGATTACTCCAGCTGCCCTTGATTTCAACCCAAAAAAAGGAATAGACGAAAAATGTAAAAAAAAAAGACCCATATTTACACACACACACACGTGTGTGTGTGTGTTTGTGTGCGACAGTGATTCAAGAGTTGCTTAATTCTGCAGACATACAAACACACAGAGACAAAACACAGCCTCCAGCCAATAGTGAGCTTTGCTAAACTTGATAACTTGCTCAGATATACTCATTGAGTCTGGCATCCATCCACAGCCTCCTCAAAGTGACAGGACTGGCCACTATGCCTTTGTTTTTCGCCGCAGTTTGTGTCGCTCTCCAAGGACCCTGGACGAGAAATGTATGAGAGAGACGTTAGAGTTGTGAAGAGCTGCAGTTCTATGTTTTATTTAGTGATTACCCAGTCAGAAAGACCACACATTTAAAATAGTATAATACTTATAATGTTATTCTGTGTCAAAGGGCATGTTCCAGAAGTCTTAGAAAGAAGAGAGAAATCAATGGCCAGGACCAAGAACTAAAGGGAAAAAAAGCCAACGAAACAACAAAAAAAAAGCTCATTATTTTGCACATGATACTGTAGAAGATACATGCATAAGATGCTTTCGGTTGAAAATTGGCGTGTCATCTTTTAGATATTTAGGAGAAAATTTAAATATATAGTGATTCTGAATATCAGCAAATCTGTAATAGACATCAAAATAGATACTGTTTGCTCTCGCAATCAAAATGTATCTACATGAAGCATTGAATATGCAATAGGGAATAATGGCTGCTCTGTACAGTTTGTCTATTGTTAGTTTTCTTGAGTTATGTATCTTGTTTTTGATAACAGGCGCATTGCGGTCGCCTCTTTGGGAGATGAAACCATTTTGGTCCTCTGTGGTACATGTTTACATTTAGTGGTGGGTGAGGAGAGCATTCCCAGCCCTCTTGAGTTGTGTTTAGTCTGTCTGTAAGTAGTCTGGATTGGTAGCCCCCTGTCTTTCCGTTTAATCAATTTGCAGGACTGAATAAAGTCTTAGTGAGGGCGTCTTTGTCCTTTTGTTCCTGCCGTGCCTCCCCTTTTTCCCCTCCTGGGAGAGCGTGGGAGGTGTGTTTGTGTGTGCTTGCTATGCTTGTGCAGCTCCAAGAGAAATTTTATTCACACTTCTAATGGCTGGCTGTTTTATTATTGGACGCCTGAGTCTGCTTGGCCAAGGGGATCGGAGTGAGAAGCCTCGGAATGCATTGGAGTGGAATCATACTAATGTAGCTATGAAACAAAACCTGTCAGGTTGTTGTTAACCTCTGTCGGCAGAGTGGCGCTGCCCTGAGTCGCTGCCTTCTCTGGGTGGTTACAGGTGGCTGAGGAGAGTGTAACTCTGTCATCTCCTTCTTCAACTCTAATAGTTTTTTTTTTTTCTTTTAATCTATTCATCCTCCCTCCATGGACACTCCATACATAATCACAATGATATTTTTCAACTAAATGGTGTTTAGTGAAGGGAGGTGTCTACATTAGAGTAGACTACCTACTCTTGCACAGACACATCGGGGCCTGTTCAATTACATGACGTTCATTATCCTATTCTGCCTATTTTTTTTTTTTGTGTGTGTGTGTGTTTTTTTTTTTTTTCTTTTCTCCAGCGCTGTTCAGAGAGGGCCATTAATTATGACTGCATTCCCTCGCAGTTTGTTGCTTTAATTTCCATCTCTTGAATAATGCTTTTTTGTCCATGCAATGCATTCAGGTGCTTGTGTTTAGGACTTAAAGGTTTGCATTGTTGCATTTAATTTGATGAGTAATAAAACATGGCAACATGCCTCTCAAGTCTGAAATGGGGCCCAACTTTGGAACGCAATTAAAAGGGGGATTATTTTCAATATAAATTCACTCTTTAGGGTGACAGGTTGCACTTTGCCCACCCCTTTCCTTTAATCACTCACTCTCCTCGCTAATAAAACATAAACCACTTAGCGGGAAATTAGTTCCGTCTCAGTTCCGTGGGACCTGTTAGGAATCGGTGAGGAGTGAGAGAGAGAGAGGGAGACAGGCTGAAAAATACGCTACTGTTTGGACTTATTAGCCGAGGCTGGACTACGTTTGACGGCACCTGAAGGAAAGAATCGAGACGTCTCTCCCAGATGTTTGCCGTTACGTTTTTATTAGCATTATATACGCTTTAAAAAGACATGTAAATCTAACAGGCACCGCGAGGGAGAAATAGCTGGACATTTCCGTGACAGCCTTTGGTTTATCCACTCATTTAGACACTTGAGTCAGACACCGGGCATTATATATTTCTGCATGCTTTTATCTTGTCCACCGCGCGAGACCGTGCGCGCTGAACGCGAATTTGCATTAGTGGGCGATTATGAATACCTGTGACAGATTCTCCTCGTCGGCTCCCTGGGTGGAAATGAATGGGCTCCCTCTGTTGACTCGCACTGGAAGACAGAGACTAGGCAATTAGACTTTAGTGGTTAATGTAGCAGCTTTTGCAGCGAGGGCAAGGGAGTTCAACGTTCCTGCTGAGCTGATGTCAGTTTACAGGCAGGGTTTTTTTTTCTCCCCTTTCCTCCTTATTTCTTTCCTTTTTCCCATCCTTTTCTCTTTTTCTTTTCTTTCTTCCTTTCTTTTTTTTTAAGGGCAACATTGTGGATATGACAGTCTACCTGTCGGCCAACCCACCGAATTCCTTCAGGGTTAAGCGACCCTCTCTCTGTGTACAGATGCCTCTGCGGAGCAGAGGTGACCACATATGACGCAGGTTATTTCCAGTCAAAACAGACATGCAAAAATCCCCCCTCAACAGGCCATGAATATTCATCGTTTACCTTAGCCTTTCTACCCGTGTTAAATGTGATGTTGAGGTAACTGCTTTTGTCAGGAACAGATTAAACCATAACAGCGTCAGAACTTAAGCAGTAATAATCATTACTCTAAACGCTCGCATATACCCAAACGTGTTATGAATGATTAAGAACATTCAGATCCACAGCCTAGAGAATGGCAGTGAAGCTTGCAGGGGTTGTGGGGGCCTGGTACTCTATGAATTAGACACGGTTGACTTTTCCCTGGTGGCTGTGTGAACCCAGCCTGAGAGAGGCTTTAGGTAGACTGGCCTGGAGCACGGTGTGTGGATGTGGGGCGGCTGTGACAGAAGCAGGGTGCTATTTGCTGGCCGTAAAACGGAGGCCTGAAGGTTTGGACAACTGTACTTCCAATGTGTGTGTGTGGCCTGAACCAAACATATTGTTTGTAACAGGCCCTCAGCGTAATGTTCACGCACACACACACACACACTGCTTTTGTTCTGTGTGTAGGTAAAAGTGGCGAGTATATGCCCTTATGTACAGTTCTGTTGATCAGGTGCCACATGACTAATACAAGCTGAAGAAAAAGTCATATTTTGTGCATGAAATTGAACACCTAATTTATAATTAATTAATTCATAATCAGTCATCTTTGGTCACTGGATCTTCTTCTTTTTCTTAATTTTCTTCATCATCATCATCATCATCATCATAATAATAATAATGATAATGATAATAATTTGTCTGACTACTGCTTTTGCTTTGAAACAGTAGATGATTTTAGATAACCCATGGTATGTCAATTTATGTAATCTGTCCTTTAAGAAAAATAAGCAGAAATACACGTGGCTTATCCAGATACAGCTACTATCTGTCTGTGTCTCTTATTTGAGTTATAATAGATTCAAAGTTGAAATAATTCCAATTATTCCTTGAGATTTTTTATGTCTTGTTTGATGCTCACCTCCTCACATTGCTGTGGTAATTTCAGACGAAGGCAGACTCATTAGGTTGTTACTAAATGGGTTTAAATGCGGCCGTCCAATTAGTGCTCTGCTGTGAAGTACAGTGGGTGTTGTGCTGTG
>NC_044496.1:39616271-39643771 GCF_902362185.1 Chanos chanos
CAGAAACAGAGGGGAAGATTTCACACTAGACATGTCTAAATTAGTAAGGTGACATTTTTGTTGCGATAAGTAAGTAAATGCTTTTTTGTCACTATTTCATTATGTAAAACAGTGAGAACAAACAATTACAGAGCACACGAGTGAGACATAAGGCTAAGTATAAAAGCAGTGATAGATTACATTTATTAATATTATTTTTTTTATTTCATATATTCATATGCCATATGAATATAAACATATTATAGGCCATTAAAAACAACAAGATGTCCGTTCAATTATGTCATCTTTGTATTACATTTACGCTGTATTTAGACTATTCATTCTAGTAGAGAATCCACTGAAACAGTGGAATGATCAGATTTGCATGGGACTGTAGTTAGAGCAGTCATAATTCATCGGGGCAGTGCATCATGGAGAGGAGAGAGTTAATAGGGAGATGTGTTATTGCTTTGTGACCGCACTCTGCACAAGTGTCATGCTGCCTCAGAGCTGTAACCCCTGGTCTACATGACCACAACCCGGGATTCATATCCATAATGCACTCAATATATTCGTCTGTGAAGACCTGGGGCTAACTGTGTCTGTGGAGAGGAAACGACGGGCTGTAAAAACATATCCTCTCTCCAAATTTTGTCTGAAATAAGCAGTTAATTCAAGGATGAAACTACATAGGATCTGTGTTTGTGTGAGTGCATTAGCTCACGCCTATCAGCACACCAGTTGTATTAAGTCTTGGGTGGGGAAGTTGACTACGCAGCCAAATAAAAATGTAGCATTATTGCAAATACGTGGCTTGTATGAATATTGAATTTGAATGCCTACATTGACTTCAGACATTAAAATACTAGTAATTTAATTCCATCCATAATTCCTGACGACTAGTTACATTAGTCTGAGTAGCACTGAATTTAACAGTTATCGTAATAAAAACGTACAACTTCAATTTTTGCCATTTCCAGGATGTACCGACACAGATGAAGCTTTTTTTGAAAACCCATGCCGTAGAGCTAGTAGAGTAATCTTACCTCTGATATACAGTATTTCTGTAAACCTTTTTCACATTGCGTGAAAATGAAATATCTCCTTTCATTTCCTTAATTAACCAGCTGTCCATGTTTGTTTTAAGCTGTCAGCTCTAATTTAAAGAGGCTTATTTCAAAGTCTTGCAATGATTTTTTCCTTTTTTTTTTTTTTTGCTGTGACTTTTTAAAATAGATATCATACAGACAGATCGTGCCGTGTAGCTTTACACCTCATATCAAAGGCATCTCAGCTAATGTTTAGGGTTAAAGAATGATCACTGCTAAATTTGAAAACTTCAAAGGCGGTGCTTTTTTCCCCAGCCTTTTGGTTACGATGGGAATAAAGGCTATCCCCTCTGAGAAGGTTACCATTACCACTCTGTGTGTTTTTCCCCCCGAAGGAAGAGAATATGTAAACCTCCAGTGGAGAACCAGGAACGCAAAGCCGTGACGCTAAAGAAAGACGATAGGAAGAGAGGCTGTGTTACAGCACGGATAATACAGAACAGATCTCTCCTACAAGTACAAATCTGTCCTCGGGGGACACAGAGACCGCTTACAAATTATGTGCGGGCAAAGTGACTTCCCTTTGGCCTTGGGTATCAGTCGCATTGCGCTCATAGACAGTATGTAATCATAACGGAAAACTAGAGAGGAAAGGAACACCAACCCCCCCCCCCCCCCCCCCCCAACCTCCCCCCAACCCCCACACGAACCGCGTGACATGGGCCTCTCTTGCCTAGGTGCTTGGGTGTCAGCTCTCCCTTTTGCTTTTTGGTTTTGTCGGGAAGACTGGGCCTCAGGGGGGACAAGAGAGCGAGACTCCAGGGCCACCCCACTTCCTCCACCACCTCCACCTTCCCCACCGATGTTTCGCACCCAATGCCTCACTTCCAGCCCTCTGTACAAGTATAGGGTGCTGATGTCATTGGGTGAACCAGTGGCACGCAGTGTTTCCACCAAGTCCTACTCATACTCTGTTTGTTTATATATCCATTTGTTTGTGATCCTGTTTCAGCACCGCGTGGCAAGCTAATGCCAGAAACACAGGTGTTTATCATTTATATGCAAGGCTCTTGTCTTTGTGGAATAAGTGAGTCGAAAAACATTTGCTCAGGCTTTGAATGAATATTCAAATTCGATGCCATTTAGTCAAATTAAAGGAATGTTAAATGAGCTTTTTTTTTATATTGATGCTTTTGATTGGACCCCACCGTCTCTGTGAAACCACATTTCCCATTTACCTTTGTACCGTAGATCAAATCTCTTCCCTCATAAAGTCATCTTAAAAAGGTAGCATTTTAAAATCTCATTTTAAATGAGGATGTGATCTGACACAGTTTTTTTTTTTTGTTTGATCTGTAAATGTGTATGATGCACTTTGTTTCCTAAGAAAACCATCTCCTGGCTCCTCAGAGAAATGCCTTGAGATTTTGTTTTCTAGTGCTCAGCAGTATGCAAAGAGCACAAGAAAGTGAATAAACAGAGACGGATAAAAAAGAAAAAAAAAAAGAAAAGAAATCGTCATATAAAGTCGTGCCAGATTTGCAAAATGGGGTAGTTAAAAAGAGAGTTTTAGAAAAGACAAATTACAGTAATGGTGAAAACTTGGTGTTGTCAACCCTACACATGCTCTTTTTTTGTAGTTTTTTGAATCCCATTAACATGAAAGACTCACGGTCTCCGTTTTTAGCATTTGATGTTACCGGAGCTGTTTGTGACAAATTACCTTGTATGTATGTCCTCTGCAGATGAGCAGAAAAAACTGTAGCCTCCATTGGGCTGCATTCTACTGTGATCTGGAGGCTGAAAAAAGTTTAGACAGAGATATGAAAGGATGAATGGAGGACGTAGAACGTCTGCTCTCACTGACACACAGTCTAGACTCTCAAAGTCAGCGGGGAGTCCCAAAAACATAGCCCTTAATGGCTTTTAGGACACCCAGGTAGCTCGCCCTCCTTCAACTGAAGGAACCAGAGAAAGACAGAGATATGAGGAGGGGAGAAAGAGAAAGATGATCCAAAACACAAGAACGATTTCAACCTCTGATGAAAAAGTCTATGGCTTTTATCTTTTTGTTTTGTTTCGTTAAGAATGTTGTGTGAGCTTGGGAGACATGGAACATTCATTTTCTAAGCCTCTTAACTTAATTTGGGTTGAGGGGGGTGCTGGAGCCTATCCCACTGGGGCGAAAAGCAGGGAAACACCCTGGACAGGTCACCAGTCCATTGCAGAGACACAGAACAGTCATGACTAAATGAAATGAAGAGATTGTTAGGTAACCGAAAAAGCAGTAGAGACTCATGGGCTCTCAGCATTGTGATTTATGAGGAGTTGCTATGCTGGTACAGACAGGGTGTGCAGAGAGAAGGAATGACTGGTTTCCTGTGTCTGGGTCCCAGCCTGGAGAGGGACCATGGGGTGTCTGCTCGGCCTGTCCCAGGGGCAAGCTCACCAGCTCTGATAAAGACACTCAAGCCAGTGCTTTTCAACACAAACATACACACTACACATCCTTCAGTCAATCTAATGCCCCCCCACCCCACCCCACCCCTTCTCCCTTTTTTTTTGTCGATTTCTTTCTCTCTCACTCTCCCTCTCTGTCATGATTCCTGTCATTATTCTCTCCTTTTGATGTGGGGAATCTTGGTCCTCTTTGGCTTACATTACCCGTGTTATCTTGAGCCTGCTCCGTCCCTGTGGAAAGCTCCACTCTGGAACTCTGACGCTGTAGGGCTCTGTGATACGATCTTGTCTCTTTGGACATCAGATCACTCTTGACAGTCTCCTTTAAGCCAAATGCCTTTTTCTTTTTTTTTTTTTTTATATACATAAAATGCTTCACAAAGTCCATTTGGTCTGTGTCTTGAAATCGTTCCACAACAGAATGTGGTTAGATATATGAGTATATAGGAAAAAATCACACAAAACCTCCAATTAGATAAGGCAGCAGAATTTCAGAAGCATTTTGTCACAGCCCTAGATACGTTAAGTGTACCTGTGCTGAAGGTCCACTTTCAACCTTCCCTTACCCCTATCCTCTCTCCTGACATAAGGTGGATGAGGTTTGGCTTTCTCATCCATGGAAGTGTGAGTGCAGACAAGCTGTCCAGAGATGGCTAGAATATAGTGGCACACTGAGAAACAAGCTTAGACTTGTCTTGTGGAGACTTGTGGATTTGACACCCTCACAAGTTCCACTCTTCCTCTCTCCTCCCTCGTTTCCAATCCCTGAGAGAGCCTGATTGGTGATGGCCATTTTATATCTTTTTTTTCCTCCCCTTTTCTTTCTCCACTTAATCTTTGATTGTGTAGCAGCTCTGTTGTTTCATGGCTGACAAAAGCTGAAATCTCCAAGCGAATCCTCGTGACAGCTCTTGTGGATAAGTCGCCTCATTTTCAAAAGCTGAGACTGAAGAGATGTGGAGTTGGCTCATTATGGCCCATTGAGTAGATGAATTACTTGTGATGGCAGACAGGAAATAAAACTGTGCTTTGTCTGCTATTTCTGTCTCCCCATTTGACGTCCCTCATCAGTCCCCGTTTATTTTTAGGAATCAGAGAAAAGAGGACTCATGGAGAAACTCCATATGGTTCAAGAAATCATCCTCACTGTTCAGAATACACTGGATGAAGCGGCATGCGTTGGGGAGAGAATTAAGAAGTAAGCACTCACTAGACATGTTTTCCTTTGCTTGTTGAATCATATAAGCACATCATTAAATGTGTGAAATCTTAATTTTTGTAAAAATTTTACTCGAGGTTTTGTATTATGTGTAACTCCAGAATCGGCTCAGTTCAAACAACCACATTCAGAGAAGAGAAAAGATGTTTCTGGGACAAAAGGAACTTGAGAATGTCTTACTGTATACTCATTAAGCCATATGCTATAAGAGTTTAGTTTAGTGATTAATGTTTTCTAGAATAAACTAAGCGCTGTGGAAAATAATTGGTTGATATATTTTCCTGCTAACATGGTTGTCTGAATTCATACTAACTGTAGATCTCTGTTTTCGTAATCATTCTCCATTTTTGTTATCTCCCGGCAGTACTTTTAACTGGTCAGTGCCGTTCCTGTCCTACCTGGCTGGCTTGGTACTCTTCCTGGCCACCCTTGTGCTATATTACATACCACTGAGATACATTGTTTTACTGTGGGGTGAGTGACAGAATGCATTCATACCTTTTCCAATCATAACTTACGTTCCTATTCTATAATTCAATATTTTTTTTTTTTTTTTTTTAATAAGGTATATATTCACACAGCTTGCGTGTGTAACATTTGAGCTGGCACCGCTGTGGGAAGCCTGACTAAAATCATTTGAAAAGTCATCCATATCCACAGCCGCTGCCTATGCCAGCAGATCAGAGTCTTGATATGCGCTGGGTTTCCAGTTTACTCAGTGTGGAATGTGGTTTAGTGAAGGTGCAGAAAGCAGCTGGTGGAAGAGTGCTGACAGTGATCAGCTACTCCGCTGCAGTGCTAATGTTCCCAGCACCATGTGCTAGTTCCTGTAGGATGTCCATGTCAAGAGGCGGCTCCGAGAGGCCTGTGTGAAGGGAAGCTAAAACAAAAATCAGAAATCTGTGGGAAAAAAAAGGATAGATGGAAATGTCCAGGCACATATTTTGATGGGAAAGGTTTATATAATAATATACAGAAATATTCCATATTGGGTGTGGATTAAGGGTGGAAAAATACATTTTGACTTTGTGATATTTAAAAATACACAAACTGTGCACTCTGGCCTACATTTAACAATGCAGTGTAACATTTCAGCCCTGCAATTATTTCTAATATCAATATAAGTAATACTGGTTTATTGTTGTAATCAGTTACAGTTACAGGCTATAAACAGCAGCAATATAATATAACGTGTACTTACAGCGTGCAGGTAATATACTAGTGAAAAGAATGAGATGGTATGGTTATAATGTACCTCCCTTGTCTCTGATGAGCCACGAGTTGTTTTAGGAGGACAAAGAGTTCAACCCGCAGCAAAGCAACACACAGTTGTTGTTTTTTTTTAACTGTACATATTCAGCCATACTGTTTGTTAAAAGTCAAAAGAAAACAATAAAATAAAAACATAAAGTCATAATAATGTCATTAGCTGTGTGACACTGAGTTGGCACCTTTCAAGAATATATATTTATACATCCAGCAATGTTTGTTTTAGCACAGTATCTGGGATCGGTTGTGTATTTATTATCATCATTATACTGACATTACCAAGCCAACAGCTGTCCATACAATAGTCTAACACTCAGCAATTCCTCTAAGGATTTAGTCTGGTTCTTAGCTGGAAATGGTTGGAAATGCATCACAATATATAATTCACATGCAATAGAGAATAATGACAGAAATTCAGCGGGTCAGGGTTTTTTTGTTGCCTATCTTGAATACAGTCCCTGCAGGTGTGGATGATAACTTTATTTATTAATGCTTGCCTGTTTTCGCAGGCATTAACAAATTTACCAAGAGGCTGCGCAACCCCTACGCCATTGACAATAATGAAATACTGGATTTTCTCAAGAGGGTGCCTTCTGATGTTCAAAAGGTAAGGCTCCAATTTTACATACAGAGAGAAAAAGGAAAAGAGAGAGAGAGAGAAAGAGAGAGGGAGAGGGAGAGCGGGGTGGACAGGATGGGAATTCCCCAAAGATGGCTGCATTATTTGCTCTAACAGAATTCCCAAGTGTTGTAAGAATATATCCCCTGGCTTTGTTTGATTATTAATAGACTCGTCGTGCCTTTAAAGCAGCCCCTCGGCCCAATTATTTCTCTCTGCGTTTTGATGGAAATCACCCCGACGCCTGGATGGGGTCGGCTCTGATCTGTCCTCAGCCGTCTCAGCTCCAGCCTTGTTCCTGATTATCAGTTTTGTCTGCCTGTGATAAAAGCGGGGTGGTGTCACTCCCAGGATTGGCCAGGGGTCTATCCAGAGTGGGGAAACAGAGTGGCAGCCCCCTCGTCATATAAGGTTGAAGGAGTCAATTAATGATGCGGCGAGTCACGGCCGCCCCGCTGAGCACCATATGCGATGGTATATTAACTGTGGTTTGTGTGTCACTCACGGTTACATTGCTATCCTGCTGATACGTGCCATGCTGATGCTAGGGCCAGACCCTCTCACTCTCTGGCAGCATCCCGTGTCTCTTCCTACCCTCTTCCTCACAAACTCACTTTGGTCTCAGTGTCAGATGTTTGGTAGAGTCGGGAAAACAGGCTTTTTTTTTGGTGTGATGAGAGACTGCAAAGTCATGCCAAAGTCTCTTCATGCTGCAGAAGGATGCCATAACAGCTTGTTTTTTTTTTTCTTTTTTTGTGGACAGGGTTTTTTTCGGGGGGGTTTTTTCCATATCAAACTGAACGTTGGCAAAACTTGATGGCAAACATTTTCTTTTGGATTTACAAGACCTTTTTTGAAGCACTTTAGTAAACTGCAGTATCGTCAAGAACTGTCTATTCGTGTGAGCCGCCACAAAAACTCATCAGAAAGTTCTCTGTTCAGTAACACATCTCGGATCTGTGCAAATAATGTTAACAAACACGCAAATAAATAAATAAGTATTGTAAATTACGTAAGATCTGTCAATTAAAATAACTTATTCAAGACTAACCGAGACATTAAAAGACATTAAAAATGAAAATGATCTAGAAGCCTACAAGCTTTATGTCCTAAAAATTACAAATCAGCAAGTATAAAAGCTGAAATTGACTCCTTCCTAAATGACTTGGCAGCCGATATTTGCGCACTTCTTCAAAAGCAGCCCTCAAAACTGGACTTGTGACGGCTGCCTCTCTGTCCTCAAACCAGAAGCATCTGTCGGATCTGAGGACAGTTTCATGTTGTGATGCACAGCCGTCTCTCTCTTTGTTCCTGCTGTCTGTCTCTCAGTCTGGTAATCAGGGCTTGCTAATTAGACAGGAGTCCCTACCTTAGTGCCACACAACCGGGAGATTTTTTTTTTTTTTTTTGAGAAAGCAAGAAAGAAAAACATTTCAGTAGATTTTACACATTTTTTAGGATGTTCAAAATTCTGTGTTATAAACGCTAAACCCACAGTCTAATTTTTTGACGGTCTACTTTTGCAACTTTTGCAAAAGATGTTGATGAACTATTAGTTAATTAAATTATGCGTTTTTTCGTCAAAGACCTTCACTGATTGTTGAGGTGTTACTATGCTTCAGTTTAAAAACACACCATAACAATCTTGCAAAGTCTTCAATCTTCAGTCTTTGAATATTAACCCTAATCTATTGAATATTAACCCTAAAAGCTAATTTGCATTTGTTTGAATTGAAATAAAAACTGAATGTAGTAAATGCTTTGAATTTGAAAGTGCCAACTGAAAGAAAATTCCCTCTATAATGCCTTGTAACTAAGAGAAACTTAAAGGAGGAAGCAAACACGGGGCAAAGGTCAAGGTCTGTGTATAGAATATGAGGTAAACATCCATTGTTTGCAAGGAAAAGTGAAGGAAGCAGGCGATTATTTATAAACAGAATGAAATTGTCAACACAGCTCCAGTAGAAACTCCTGCATAGCATGTCTGTAATTAGGCTCGTGCAAAGTTTTCTCAGAAAGGACGTAACCGGCAATGAGTGATTTCTCCATTTTTTCAATTTTTTTTTATTTTACGGGCTTCCTCGGCTAGCAGGTCGACTCTAGCAGTTGATGTCTGCTTCCAGTGTGGAGCAGGGGGCTATGGTTAGGAGTGGGGGGGCTGGGGTGGTGGTGCTGGTGGGGGGGGGGGGGGGGTGCGGGCAAGGCAAAGTGAGGAACCCTTGACTTTTCAAATCCTTCCTCCTTGTGATTAATCCCCTCTGCTCCTGTGTTTAAAAAATGATTCATTACAGGCGCGGCCGCCTCGCTTTCCCGTGCACTGGATTCTCCTCAGGGGAGCCATTAGCGTGCGCTTGGCTGAGCTCGGATTACCTGCCTCTGACCAAGCCTCTGTTTGTTTTTACAGGTGCAGTACAGCGAGCCGAAAGCACTGGGTGCCCAGAACCAACAGAAGAAGAAGCGCTAACGTGAGGGCTCCCCCCCCGCCCCCTCCCCCCCCTCCACCCCCCGTCCAATGCGCTGCATGAAAGGCCAGGGCTTCCTTTTGGAAAATGCCATGGCTCGGTTCTGCCTTGTGACAATGCCTCCTTCTGCAATGCAGCCCCCGGTGGTCCGCGTACCCTTGGTGGCGTGGCCACTGTCAGCCGTGCGTGCGTGCGTGTGTGTGTGTGTGTGTGTATGCATGTGTGTCTGCCACCCTCTTGACAGGGGCTCTGCTCGACGCTGCTTTGCAGGATAGCATACGGACCTGTCAATCAAAAGAAGGCAGGGAGGCCCCTGGCCCCAGCTCTGATCCTGCCTTGTGTCTTTATCTCATATAGAGGAAGCTTCTGAATTCAACAGCACACACCACAGATGACTGAATGGTTTTCTATGGACTGCATTCCTATACCTTTAATAAGGGAAATATGCCTAAAAGCACATAGCATGTACAAGTAACTTAATATAATGGGGAATGGGGTGCAGGTGGATTTGTGCAATTTAGCAAAATCTCTTTTGTGTATTACCTGAGAAATGAGTATGACTTTATTTTTCAGTTATTCAGTTATTTTCATAATTATACAAAGGTGTACAAATTCCATATTTCTCTTTCTCAAAATATGCCTCAAAATATGCATACTACACAGTTCATATTAACTGTATTTGGCAATATCCTGCTGTATCCAGTCTTGTTTGGCCTGCTTAAATACAGGTAATGTATTAAAAGAAGAGAAACAAAAGCCTTGTGTATTGGAGTGGTGTCATCTTTTATGTCCTTACCAGAGTGTGTTTGTTCTAAGGAAGCTTTTCTTTGTCTAGAAATACAGTGCAGTGTGATGATTACACAACCCGGGCTAGCCTTCAGTGGAGGACTGGCCACTGCTGAGTCCCTTCTCTGAGAGAGCACACATCAAAGTCCCATGTGTCCACCGCACCCCATAATACTCTGCTTTTGTTGTTCTCTCACAATAACAAGGTCCAGATGAGAGGACTCATCTCACAGAGAGAGAGAGAGAGAGAGAGAGAGAGAAAGAGAGAGAGAGAGAGAGAAAGAGAGCACTCTCCGGGCCCCTGCACTTAGAGCCTCCCATTTTCATTAAAATTACCTCCAGTGCCTAATGGCTCTCCATGAGGCCCATTGCTCCATAGTGTTGCTCTTCATGATGGAGCTCAAAGTTGAATAATGGAGCTGTCCTGTCTCGTCCAGTTATTTATTCATATTATAGACATATTTCACACAGTCCTCAATCAGAGGGCCTTTTAGGCATAAGGCAACATTTTCAAAGTGTTATATATTTAAGCATGTCATTTGGAACATTGATTTGCTATAATGGCGACATGATTATAAAACTATTAATTATGAGTATCTAACCAAAGAGTTCCTTAGGCTAATTCAGATTACAAAAAAAAAAAAACTTTGTGAAAAGCTTTGTTTGTAGCTGAATACATACTATCTTTAACTTAAGAGCAAGTTTCTTTAGGTTAAAAGTTCTTCAGAAGTTGCTGGCCATGATTTTTCCAGCCCACTTCCGTAATACACTGAGTAAATACTGCAAAAACAGCTCAGCTGTGTTTGACTCTCGACGCACGGGCAAGTCCCAAGCTAACGGCTCGGGGAGTTTGTTCTGACTGATTAGAGTGCAGAGTATTCCAGTCTGGCCCCCTTCCTCCTCCACCGCAGCATCTTGCTGGTGAGAGAGCATCCGTCTGTATTGCGTGAAGAGTTTGATTGGCTCACGGGGACCTGCTGGAGCCCCAGGCTATCTCTTTTGACAAGCTGATAGAGACATCACTGTGCTCTCACAGGAGCTGCCACCAGGGGTCCGTTTCAAAGCGAGGGGGAGTGGAGGTGACCCCCCCCCAGCCTTTGACACTGGAAATCCCACACACAAGCCTGAAAACCTCCTGCCTTCCGCCACTCCTCTAGGGGCCAGCACGGAGGAGGGAAGTAAAGAGAGAGAGAGAAAGGGAGAGGGAGAGGGAGAGAGAGAAGGAGGAAGGGAGGAGGGGAGCCTCTCTAAGCACAATGAAGAGACCCAATCAGACATGTGTGTGAGGTGAAACCAATTAAACAATGCTCCCAGGGTAGAGGTAGTCATCAGGTTAGAACCAAAACTCCAGAGCTGCCTTCATCTTGAAGTGAATATGAAATGCTGTGTGCTGAAGGAGTTGTTCTTCAACTTTTTGAGATGATGCTAATAACCCATATGAAAAACCAATTACAGTTCCTCAGAGAGAGAAAAAGAGACAAGCAAAGCATTTGCATCATTAAAACTGCTTCCTTACTCCGTTTATGACAAACAAGCATGATTTCCTCCAACTTATGTCCCCTACTCTGATTTTTAAAAGCAACCATATTTCATTCTGCAAGCAGAAGAATGGTATGAAATGCACAAATACCACAAATAGCCCCAACAACCTTATTTCTAATAGCTTTTAAAGGAGTTAAGTTTTCAGTAGTGGAAGAATATAATGGTGGGTGATATAGCTGGCATTAGACGAGCTTAGAGAGAGACTGTGAATGACTGAACTTTAGGAGCGAGGCTTCATGTATTGTCATAACATCCATTGTTAGTGACAGCGAAGATATTGTCAAGGGATAATCACTTTTCACACGCTGCGCAATTTCTCTGTGCGCCTCTAAATGTAATCATATTTATGAAATTATTTATCAATTTACTTCAATTCCTCCAGGGGACCAAACCAAAATCTCTGAAGAGGAGCAAGCCAGCAATATGGTCCCTGACTACATTAAAAATCCCTTGATGTTTCCCAGGCTTCACTAATGAACATCTAAGACACGAGGCAGTTAACATTGCTCAGATGGGGTTTTTTTTTCTCTCCCCCGTCTCCTTCCCCAGTGGTTGTTGTTGTTGTTGTTGTTGCTGCTGTTGTTGTTTATGTAGTTGTTGAGCTCTGCATGGAGCTGATGTCTTCATCAGGCTGTCAGAGAGGAAGAGCCTGCAGCTGTGGCAGATTCCCCCCAGAGCCTGCCGCTCTCCTTGTTTCCATGGTAGTCCTTCAGGCAGCACCGTGGGCAGACTGCACGCAAGGACCCCTACAACCTGTTTTTTTTTTCTTTTCTTTGAGCCGTCACTCCTCCAGTATGCACCCCCCCCACACACACACACACCCTAAAAAGCTGGCGGACGTCAGACCCCCTAGAATTGATACATGCGCGGCTGTATCGCTTCTGTTCGCAGGTAAACGCACGGGCGTTCATAGGATCCAGCCCTGGGCTTGGCTTAATAAGCTACTCTGTTTGTTTGCCGACTTCTAAATAATTGTTGTGTGAGCAGTTTCATTAAGGTTTGCTGACCCTCCAGTGCGAGAAGCGTGTATTTCCGAGAAATTGGCCACGGAGAAGAAGGAGGAAAAGACTCTTGCTGGCATATGGGTGTCACCTCATTTTGGTTTTCATTTGTTTTCATTGCAGCAAGTCAAAATAAAAACACAGCGGAGATTAGTACTGGAGCTTTGTGGCTCAGCTCCTGCTGTATTGAAACTACAGAGGTCAGGCTTGACCCAGAGAGAGCTCTCTGACACCAATAAACTGCAAGGCTTTCCTGGAATCAGTTACTAATGAGATCCAAATGACAGGCTGGATTGGTTTTTCTACACAGTCAGATTGCTATGCCAAGGGTGTCAGCTTTACCTACATAGCCTGCATGCTGAAGATGCCATTGAGATAGAGTTGAAAGTTTCCCATTTCACCAAAGTACTGCGATTTCTCAGCAAATTTGATGAGAAACAAGACTGAGATATGATTTGTTCTCATCTTACAAAACAACCATATAAATAGCAGAAAGCGTTCAGAATTTTTAGAATTAAGATTAAGATAAGGAAAAAACCTGTCAGAGATCAGTGTGAGAATATTAGTAAGATCAAGAAAAATTAGATGACAGATCAGCCTTGGGGCGCCCGGCCCTGTTTCCAGAAGTTACAGTTTACGTGTTATTATACAGAGGCCCGTAACACCCACTGACACAAAGACATAATTCTTTGCTATATATCAAGCGTAGAGGGGTAGCCTTTAAGAGTTTAAATTAAATCACTGGCCTCTAAAAGCATCTCTCTAAGGGCCCGCCCGCATTAATAAATTCAACTGATTCCGCTTTAATAATATTCAGAGTGCATTAAAATGAATGGAACAGCAGGATCATGGCCAGTCTCCTGGGCATTGGCGGGGCCAGGAGTAGCACTGAAAAGCAGAGTGTGTCTGAGGGCGGCCATTGGCTGTGGACGGCGGGGCAAGAGGTCCGGGCGTTACAGGTGCTGGGCTGACAGGCCCCGGTTTTGGGATCAGGGTAGGGGGCGCCGTAAAGAGATGAAAGGAAACAGAGGAGAGCTACTGACCCTCTTGGAAACAGTGTCACCTCCTCCTCCAAACAGACCTGCCAGACAAGCTCTCAACCCTGATAAAAGAGCAGCCTTTTTTTTTTTTAATCTCTAATGTTAAACAATGCTAATGGGAAAGGACAGTTTTTGCAGTTATCAAAAAAAACAAAAAAAAAAACAACACATTGTATGAGAAATGTGAGAAATAATTATGGTCTACAGTCTTTTTTTAAGCCACGTACCCTTGAGAAAGAACCTTGAGAATAGTTTTCTTTTTTTTTTTTTTTTAATGTTTCTCAAAGAAACAGTGGCATTGAGGTTAAGAGAGAAAGAGAAAGACAGAGAAAGAAAAGAGAGAGAGAGAGAGAGAGAGAGAGAGAGAGAAAGAGAGAGCGTGCGAAACCTTTGTTAACTATCATTGTTGCCTCAATCGTCTGTGTTTAGCACGCTTGCACTCGTCAGGCAACAATTCACAGAATAATTTAACCGCATATTTCATTTTAATTAACAGTGATATAAGGCAATGAGACTCAGAACCTCCAGAGGAAAGAGCACAATATTTGGTTTGATGAATCTGCTAAAGCCACAGATAGTCCCGACTCTCCCCTCCTGGGAATCAGGTATCATTAAAGATAAGCACAGATCTGCTTTTTGTCTCACAGAAAGAGAGATTAAAAAAGCCCATATGAATTTCTACAGTCCTAGCACATGGGTGAGAGCAAAAGTGTTCAATATTAATAGTCTTTCATCAAGGACACAATTAGGACACCTCCTTTTTGACACTTTCTATAGTATCTGGATGAATATGTATATTTGGTCCCCAGGAATGAGCCACAGTGAAATTACAAAGTGAAATCATGAGACTGGTGGGAAGAGAAAGAGAGGAACTGCACAAAATGACAATCAGGATACTGATATATTTTGATCCACGCTGAATTTCAAAGAGGCAAGAGAGTAAAATTCTATAATAAGCTCTCTTCATAATATGCAGCCTTAGGCAAGTTGTATGAATACATATATTAGCATATGCATGCACTATTGTCTGTTTTGAATTTCTGCAGCCCACACCCTCTTTCTTAAATAGAAACAAAATATGAACACGCACACACCCACTCACACACCCACACACCGCACACACATGCACACACACATACACACACATACAAACGCTGAAAATGAGTGATTTCTCTGCTCTCTCATTTTATGCATCACACTTCAAAATTATTCATTTAAATTACTGATTGTAAAATGACTAATAAAAACAGTAATTGATGATGAAAAACTTCTTAACAAATGAGAACAAAAATAACAGACAACAGAATAGACTGAGACAGTGCAGCAGCCCTGTCTCTGAAAAGTGAATAAAGATGCATTGGAACCATCCACAAGTTTCATTTGTTTAGGAGATTCAACAAAGGATGAAGTTGTGATCAACCTTAGAATACCGCACAAATAATTATATGTCAATGACAACATATCGTTTTTTAAAAAAAAATGTATTTATTTATTTTTCTTCAACAAGACATGTTTAAGGACAACATATACATAGTGTTAAAAACTTTTTATTTTACATAAAAGTAATAATTTGATACTTGACATTTAACAGCATGTTAAATTTAGGTGTGTGCACACCACTGAACTTTTAGACAGTCATTTATTAGTTCATGATTTAGAACTGCTGGCTATCTGCAGATTTTCTGAGAGAGTGTGTGAATATTCACTTGGTCCAGTTTGAACCTGAATTGTAGTACCAATAACCAGGCCACATAATTACTGTCCTGTGAAATACTCTTAAAGATTTTAAGAAATGTACAAAATGCCTTGTAATTGAAAACTTCAAAGATGTATTAATATGAAAAGATATAATTACTTGAGAAACAACTTACACAAATTAATTAGACAGCGTTTGTGTCTCTCTCATGGTTAGCACTTTGCTCTGTGATCAAGCTATAAAGAGTGCAGCAGCAGCTGTGTTAAAATGATGTTTGTTTTAGTGTGCGGTGTCAGCCACCAGGGCCCAATTAGCCAGCGACTGATGCCTGTATGAGCTTGTGCTTCTGGACTTTGACAGGAAATGAAAGCTCACTCGGTCACATCTTTCCACTGACCCTAATGCTTTCGTCAGTAACTTGGGCACTTCAGTTTGCCGAGACTCGAATGCGTGCGAAAAGTAACCCCACCCCCCCAAAAAAAAATTGGTCAGAATGTCCGCAAGCCTAGTTATCATAAGTAGTTTAGAAGTACTTTAGAGTCGTTAATGTGAAAGACGAAGTAAAAAAAAAAAACCAAATGCAATAATTCTTAAGGTATGTTTAAGTGGTTCATATACCTGCAGCCACACATAATCTGGAATGAAGAGGGCAAAATCCATTGGATAAGGAGATTAACTCACAAACTATAATTCCCAAATACGGATTCTGTACAGTCAGAATAACTAGCAGAACGGGAACATACAATAAACACACGGGAGGTGTCAAGAGGACCCATTTCACACCTTCTTAGTGTTGAATATCATCTGACTAGTTAAATTTATTGGTAACATCTCACGGAATACAAGCAATTATAATGCACCTTTGTTTATCATAGCCATGTATAACGGTCTTATGTTCTATTATGTTAGCAAGAAGCTAACAATCATTTCTTATCTATGGCACAAAGGCACTGTGAACCACTGTTTAGACACAAAAGGTAATGTAAACTGGTTCAGAGCAATAATAATGAGCAAGCAATGCATATGTCTATTTTAATGAGAAATGGTGTTCAGTCTTTTTCTAAGTGTTATCTTGATTCTCTTCACAGGCAAAATTTAAAGTGTTGTTCACCTTGAACACTTCTTCAGTACCTTCGGTAAAACTAACATGACGTCCAAGGGTATTGACCACAAACAAAAACAAACCAAAACAAAAAATAACAACAACAAGATTTCTTTATATAACTGAAAACTTCATCTTTAATAACTCTTATGTAACCAGCAGCCAGTGTCAGACGTTTTTATCTCTAATCTCTTCATTTTTTTTTATATTAATCTACGATCAGTCTTTATTTAATGCTTATAGTAAAGAAACTGAGATTTCATGAATGATGCAAAAAAATGTTTGCTCACACATGTGTGACTCTAACCAGTCTTTGGAATGTATTACCTGTGGTGCTAAAATAAAATAATACAGGTTATTGAAAAATAAATAAATAAATAAATAAATAAATAAATAAATAAAAGCCTGAATGCCCATGGATCATAGGAAGGCAACAAGAGACCAATTAGCAAGTATCTCGTTTTCAGCTCTCTACCTCTGCTAAGTGTGTGTGAGGAAGAGGTACGGGTTGTGTGTATGTGTGTGTGTGTGTGTGTGTGTGTGTGTGTGTGTGTGCGAGATGGGAGGAGGAGGGGGAGGAGTCTGGGTGGCAGACAGACAGAGTGAGAGAGAAACAAAGCCATCATCTCCCTGTGCTTGCCCTCCTCTCCCCTCTCCTCTGCTGCACCAATTACTGCCTCCTCTCTCCTGGCCATCAGTATGCAGCAGGGCTCCCTCTCTCCAGCTCTCGCCCCGGGCCATTGAATACGTTACCTCCACTACGAGGTGAGGGGCTCCGGGGCGCTGCGCCCCATAACCCCCTGGATAATTTGGGATTCCTGCCACCACAGAAGAGGAAAGAAAACAAATAAAGCACACATATAAATAAAGAAATAAGGTTGCCCAGCTGCCTGGCCAAAGCTCTACTGATTTATTGATTTGGTCAGTCTTTCATTTATTGTTATTTGTAAATTGTTATTGAGCCATCTCATTCTACTTTTCTTCTTTGAGTTTCTCAGTTAGAAAATCCACAACTTTGTTGCAAAGCTTCACCAGTTCAGCTAGAGGAGATATCAGTGGTGAATTATAAATGGTTATTAGTTAGCATACTTCACACGGTCAGTTTTTAAAGAGATAGAGAAGACTGTTGTATTAGCCAGCGCTTCTTGAATAATATATATATATATATATATATATATATATAATACCTTTACTTTCCACAATATAAAAACCACACAAATCTATTTTGCTCCACAGTTAACTTGTGAAGGAGGGCAGCTTTCTCTAAGACAGGCCTGAAAAGCCCTTCAAATACCAAATGAAAGTGTGTAACACATCTCTATTTTAATGAAAAACCTTCATTCAAGACAATGAGATGATTTTGACAGCCTCACACACCATAACATCATTGTTTTGCTATTGTGGCACACACATAGGATGTTTTTGTCCACAAGTCTGAAAAGAATTTGCAAGCAAAAGTCTTAATGTCAAACGTTCAGTCAAATTTCCATTGCATGTGAGAAACAATAAGCTGTGGTACAAATTAAATAATCATTAAAAGAACAACATTGAAATAAACATATTTCAAATGGTAAAAGTGCTTACTATGACAGACACTGTGTGAGGTGACAGGCATTGGACTCAGCATATAATGTCTTTTATCCCAGGCTAGCGCCTACACCACAGCCCAAATAACCTGTGTGACCAAAGCTCTCGCCGCTTTGCCCGTACCCTGAGAAAGGTCCACCATCCCAGTGTTTGTGTCTGTGGCTAGTTGTTTTAAAGCTGTGTTAACAAACAGTAGGATAGGGGTTTGACGAAACAAGCGGTAAAAAAAAGAAAAGAAAAAGAAATCGAGTACGAGAAACTTTTCCATGTCACTGTGCTGCACAAACAATTTAGCAACAAGAAGAGAAAGAAAGAAAAAAAAGAAAGAAAGAAAAAAAAAGGAAGAAACAAATGCCTAGCTCCATATTAAGCTCACAAGGCACCCAAACAATTTTGTTTACGAGCTGCTGACATGAATGCCTCTTTAATATGCCTCTGTTTTCCGCCCAAAAACCAGTCTGAGTAATTGATTACAGCATTACTTAATGTAGTGATGAATCAGTGACCAAATGTGTCAGTCTCATGTGAAGTGAGCAGGGGGAAGAGGCAGTCCTAGACATTGAATGTGATAGGGCCATAGGGGGGAATTATGAGACGATTAAAAAGACACTGCAGCTGCTCTTGGCGCTTGGAGGAATTTTGTCTCTCTGTGAGTGCAGCTCTCTGCTAACACTTGGCAGCAGGGCGAAGGGGAGGGGGGGCAGTATATCTACTGACCAAAAAAAAAAAATTCATGTTAGGATACTTTCAAAATTGCATGTTCACAACGAATCGATGAGGTAATGGGAGCTGAGGTAATCCACTCTCCATAATTAAACGCGTCACGTGATACATTTCACAGAAAGAGCTAGCATGGGAACAATACCGCTTGAAAAAATGTCATTGTGAAATGTCACGAGTGGACTTAATAACTTTTAACTATACAAATTATTACAAAGTAGAACTACAAATACAGCAGCGACGTGGTTTTCATTTTTTTCTTTTATCTTTTTTTTTTTTTTTAACCCATTTTCTACAGGAATTTGTAAATGAGCCCTTTTGTGAGACCCCGGCAGGCTGTGCGAACCCAGGCGATGTGTGAGAGGTGAGCTCTGGCTGTCAGGAGGGCACCTGCTTCTCAAAGCCCTGCTTTAATCACTCTCATCTGGGCCCCCCCGTCGACACACTAACCTGGAGCTCCTTTGGAAAGCAGATCTGCCTATTTGAGCCTCAAACCTTTTTTTTTCTCCAAACTGTGCTGTGTTACCTCCTAAATTCGGCCCAGATGTGAGGCTCCCTCTCTCTGCCACCATGTTCTCTCCCCCTCTCTCTCTCTTTCCCTCTCCCTCTCCCTCCCTCATCTCATTCCCACCTGCTCGCTGACCTGAGGACCCCACGCTTGGGCTCTCATTTGATTTGCCTTTTCTAAAGTAAACGACTGTTCTTTAGTTTTGCTGCGGTTCCTTCTTTGGCTTTGCAGGGAACTGCCTGGAGGGTCTGGTGTGCTAAAGTTCGTGCTGAAGCGCACTGGCATCTTGTCTCGGTCTCAGACGCCGCCGTCTTTGTTACCCCATCAATGTCTCAATCAGAGTCTCCATGCCCGTGACCCCTGAATAACCCACCTCCCATGAAGATGGCTGACGACCAGGGATTCATGCGAGCACAACCCAACCACTGTCTGTTGTTGAGCCTTTAGATTCACTCTCAAAGCTCACACAACACCAGAATGGCAGAAAAAAAAAAAAAAAGAAATCAGTACATATTCCGTGCATGCTTCTCAATCTATCAAAGCTAAGAAAATAACTCAAAGAAGTTTTTTTTTTTTGTTAAATTAAATGAATTAATTGCATATTATTGAAATTTCTTCCTTAAAGTCTATTCTCACACCCTGTGTTGTCTTGAACTGAAAAGAATCCTTTTGTCTTGGAAATGCTTTTAGGGTTTGCTGAATGAAAAATCCAAAGGAATGTCATTGTTGGATGGAGAGGAATACTGTTGGCTAGCGCTGGCTAGTTGAATCATCTTAAATTTAATTGGATTCGTCGGACATCCCTGTTTCTGACGGGCGGCCCACATCTCTGTAGACCACAGAACGTCTGTCTGCATTGGACAGGGCCCAGTAAATAATCTCTCTCTCCCTCTCTCTCTCTCTCTCTCTCTCTCTCTCCCTGCTAAACACCTACTGTTAATTGTATCTCTCTCTCTTTTTTTTTTCCTGGATAATTACGGCAACGCCTCTGTGCTTCTGTTCGGAAGAAGCATTCCGCCAGGGCCTAGGCAGGTGCCTCTTACTGACAGAGTCTTGCCGACAAGCCCTGTCAATCAAAGCTAAAGAGCTCTCTATTTCCTGCAGCTGAAAGCGGCGATATTCCCTTTTGTCAGTTTATGGCAAACACAATTTGAAAAAGCCAGGGCTTAACCAGGTAGCAAACATCCCCAGACTGTCAGAGGGAATTAAAGCTTCCCTGTCCATTTTGCCTCACTTGATCAGCGAGTTGGCGTGGTGTGTGCAGGGCTATTCTACTCGTAAGATAAGGCTTGATGCCATGGGGACCAACGTCGGGTTTAGAGTCCTGTTTGATAGCACCTGGCTTTACGGCGGTATGATTATTACTGAAATTGCACGCCACTCCACCCCTCTGCAACCTTCATAATCGTCCATGGATTTTTTTTTTTCCCTACAAATGAGGGTCACATTTATTAGGGACGTTAAGATTAGCGTTTGAATCCAAATCAACGGACAATGTAAGAGCGAGCGTGTGAAGGTGAAGATGAATGTAAATAGACCTGACTACCGCTTCTTCAAAGAGTACAAAGACACTTATGTGTACATAAACACCTCCCATGCAAAAGCTTTCTTCCCCCCTTCATCGTACAAATGCTGGTCAAAGGTCAGATGTATTTAAACAAGGAAAAAAACTCCATTCTACCTACTTTTTCACTCCTGTTCCTTTCATCCCAACGTTCACACACGCACGCACATCATTTGCATGAAAAGAATTAAACATGTTAATAGTCCAATACAGAGAGTCTTTGAGTAACACAGAGAGAGACGTCTATTGTTATTCTTATAAATGACCTAGAGGGTATTGTCAAGCTGCGCACAAACAGCCGGCCTTGGAGGACATCATAATGAAATAACCCAATCAAAGATATTCACAGTCATTGAGAGGCTCTCTCTCTCTCTCTCTCTCTCTCTCTTTTGCCTTCTCCCCACTCTGTTAGACAGGGCCAGAGAGAGGTGCTAGCAGCCAGCCACACAGTTGGGCGGGAAAACAGGTCAGAGAGTCAGGCTAGCTAAGTGTTGCTGTGCTGTAGAGTGCCACTGACAGGCCAGGGCAAAGCTAAAGCAGCCAGTCTGAAGGAGAGCGAGGACAGTTTAGGGATGGAGTCGTATCTAGTCTTTGGCCATAACCATTTAATGCTCTCATGGTTATATTGTACGCTTGTATTGTATAAGGTCTGACAGGTAAGAAGGGGGATATATATTAGTCTAATTCTTTGCTTTGTAAGGATATTTTAATAAAACAGCATTTTACAACAAATGTAGTTTTAACAATGTCAACAGTTTTGTACAATTAGATGCCAGCAATTAAGAGATTTTATGGAGCAGTATAATTACAATTACATCTATTTCTTGCAAATAAATATTTTGTATTTGATATGAAGGAAATGTGTTGTGTTTACTAGCACGGTTGTCTTCCTGGCCTTGATTCTCTGTTTTAAAGTTACTACTACACTGAGCAGGTTTGTGATATACAATCATTTTGTAGTAGACACACACACACACACGCACACAAACAGATCAGTCTTAACAATGAAAATGTAACCAACTCAGTGCCAGAGGTCCAGAGTCAACGTCTGATAACATCATGATTAAACCAACTGTTCCACTAGACCGCAGTTATTTTAGAGGAGCTTTTGAACTTCAAATCATAAAACTCTAATACAAACTCTACAAAAATGACAACCTCATATATTATAGCTAAAGTATGCATTAAATCTCAGCAATAACAGCTTATGATAGTGTAGCTTCTTAACATACTGAACAGATATCATAACACAGCCAGTTTTCCCCTCAACACTTTGATATTTCTACATTTAAGTCCATCAGCCTCATAATCAACATATCCATCCTTTTCCAGCTTTTTTCCTTTCTTTTTTTTTCTTTTTTCTTTTTTTTTTTTTTTTGCACTTGTATAAAAGACTGTCTCGCCGACTGTAAAACTGCTCTTTCCAGACACCACAGAGATGGAGAGAGAATGTGAGCACTCATCGCAACCTAGCAACCCGTCACACGCAGACAGGAAATGGACGGGCACTTTGGGGAGAATTCAATTCAGTTGTCGTCCACTGTGAATAAGATTGAATCACTCAGACATCTGAGGTGATTTGATGGTGTTAACATACGTGCTGCAGTGTGCAATGACACAGGGAAAAAGTGGCTTTTAGGATTATTAAATTCAGTACAAAAAAAGAGTCACTTTTCTTATTTCACATACTCCATTTCACTGAATGATATTATGGAGATAATAACTGATAAATTGCAAGTGTGAGGTTTTTTTGGCTGTCTGAAGCTAGAACAGAATTAGCATTAGCGTGGTATGTGTTAGACTAAACAGATGTCATACAATGTTCACTCTAACTCTCTGGTCTCAAAATCTCTTATCAGCGTCTTAAAATATTCCAGGTTAAAAGTGATATTTGTTAGAAGTACTCCTATGATTTTAAATGATGGACCTTCATGGCAAGATATATTAGAAAAACAGTAAAAACATTTAACAACACAAAATAAATGAGTGATGCCTGGTTAACAGTATGCCTAATCTCACCAGGACAAAGGTCAAACAATCCTTTTATACACACTCACAGGCATCCCCAAATTCCAAGGTCAGAGCACAAGCAACTATAGCATATTTTCATTTGAGCAGTTTTTAGAGGAGACCACATACGTTAGCTGAGAAGTTCCCTGTGCAAGTGAAGAAACCAAACCAATCACTTGAGCTAAATTTATAGTACCGACTCATTGCTATATAAAATGCTACATCAAACTGCACATGTTCATTTTTTGTAGGGGTTGCCTATAATTAAAGTTACCAAATATAATAGTCAACTGAACAATCACATTTTTAAATGAACATAATTTCATTGCACTTGATGATCACAATAAATTGTTTAATAGGCATAAACTTCAGAACTCCTGTAATAAGAGTCTTGAAAAAGCCATAATGGGCATGACGATTCCTGAAGCACCTGGAGAGCAGAAAGCTAACAGCAGGAAGCTGGCTGAGGAGATCTAAAATAGACAAATAAATAAGGGAGCGGTGGGGGAAAGATCTAAAATAGACAAATAAATAAGTGAGCGGTGGGGGAAAGCGGCAGCTGAGATATGAAGAGAGTAGGTGGCTGCTCCAAGATTTCCTCAGAGCCGCTGCACGGACCATGGGAGAAGAGTGATCTGGAAACATGCTTTAGCTTCTCTCTCTCTCTCTCTCTCTCTCACTCACTCTCTCTCTCTCTCTCTCTCTCTCTCTCTGTCTTCCTGGCTGCACCAGCATCCTGTAGCTCTTGCTTCTGCAGTAGGGCCCTATTACAATGTATCACAGAACAGATGAGCTGACCACATCCTTGGAAGACTTCACTAGATAAATAATTGAACTCTCAATAGCCTCCTGTCTCCTGCAGCTGTTCGCTTTTCTCATCACTCTATTTGTTTTTCAACTAGGAGGAAGGGGAAAAAAATAGCATCTACGCCTTTGAACAATAGGTACCAGCGTAGAAGATTTTCGAACAGCGTTTTTAAGAGAAAAAATTACATATATGTAACAGACACTGTGATGGACTGGCGACCTGTCCAAGGTGTTTCCTCACCTTTCACCCAATGAGAGCTGGGATGGGCTCCAGCATCTCCCCGAGCCCTAATCAGGTTTCGCGGCTTAGAAAATGAATGAATGAATCAATGAATGATTGTAACAGACACAAACACGACGAAGAACCATTTTAGAAAATACAATACATATACACTGGTTACTCTAGTTGCACTGCACTAAGAAAATGCAACTGTTAATCACCAAACTAAGAGAGATTATCAGCATATTGAGATGACCCCACAGTTACCTTGTAAAGAAGATGTACAGAGACTGCAGGTATTTTCATTTTAAACTGTAGGTGGCAGTGTGCCACCACAAAAGAACTCCCCTCCACTTTTTCCATGCACGGCTTGGCAGGAGCAGGTTTGAGGCTCCCATCCGGATTTAATTAGACAGAAACAGATACTTACATGTTCCCTCCTCAGCTGCCACCCATCCACTTTTACACAATCTGTTGGAAGGAAAACAGCTCATCATTCTATGGTAACTTTTACAGCGATCATAAAACACAATTTGAACTCTAACTGCAAAAAAGAGACAAATGTTAAGCTGTTTTCTGACATTTTCAGTGAGTAAGCATGAATAAACAGGTAGCTCTATCGTAAAATTAAAGTTGTATCTCGAAAAAACAACAACAACAAGAACGACAAGAAAAAAACAAACTTGATAAAATGCCAGTTATAGTTCTGCAATGTAAACTGTCTTTTGAGAACTGTAGAAAAGCTGCACTATCTAATAAATCAGTAGAGTTACTATGTAATACAGTTGAGAAGATGGATTCTTCTTAGCGATTTGATGTAGATCTTAGGAAACTTGTTTACCTCGCTGAAGTTCATAGAATCATTCCTGAAAAGCTGGTGAGTTTACTTCGAGGTTAAAAATTTAAAAATTTTCTGAGACCTGCTCTAGTAGAGTTATGAATTATGCACCATTCGTCTGCATGGAAGATATGGCAGTGCAAAGCAAATGAGCAGGAAGCTGTGTTGGTGGTAACATCACTGTTGGATCAAAAAAAAGGGCCTTTTACAAGAGGATAGAGTATGTGGGTTGAAAACGCAGTGCAGATATGAAGTGAAGTGGGAGAGAGAGAGAGAGAGAGAGAGAGAGAGAGAGAAAGAGACAGTTGAATGCGAGAGCAGTCTGTGTGTGTGAGTCTCAGGCTTGGTATATAGTACTAACCCCCACGCATCCTTATTAAAGGCATAAGGCAACTGCATGCAAATTAGAGAGCAGCCCTGTAAAATCCCTGCTAATGAACCCAGACGATCTGCACTACATCCTTAGACGTGCCTTTGGATAGGTGCTCCAGAAATAGTCCACTTGGCTGCGTGCCACCGCACAGAGCCGAGACATAGCTCTTTTCCACTGGGCTGGGGTTTTAAGAACGTTATGATGGACAGAAAAGACGATCAGACAAGAGAGAGATACGGGCTTCCCTTTTCTACATTAATTAAAAAAAGGATCAATTAAGAGTGATGTAAACCATGGCAGCAGACTGACTAGCTGATAGGCCAATCAAGCCTTGAAATGCAGAGCAGTTGGCATGTCTGCTGTTTCTCCCTCTCTCTCTCTCTCTCTCTTTTTTATCTCTCGAAAACTTAATTGCAATTTTCCACAGAGGAATGTCCTGACGAAAATGACTGGGTGAAATTAGTGTTGTACGAATGAGTATTTACAGGGTATTGACAAAACAGTTGCATTTGTTCATCTGTGATTTCAACATTAAATGTGTTCAGCCTCTTTTTCTGCTGTATGACACGTGCAAAGGGAAATATTATGGCGACCAAACATGGAGCGCTTCATTACTTAATCTACTCTACCCTCCTCCATCTCTTTATGCTCATTTTTATCATGGAAATTCAGAACAGAGGCCCTGGCTATTAGCGGCACCAGCGGTAGCTTTTTGCTGAGTCGCTAAACGTCTTAGCTGGGGACAATTTGTCCCTTCTCCAGCCAATCAGCAACTGGTCACTGGTGGTAACAATATGGGGAATACATTTGCATATTATGACTTGATATTCACGGGCCTTATTAAATAACACTCTTATAGATGCTATGAAAATTATGACCTTCAGATTCATAAAAGAGGGAACTGATTAAAACAGTGGATTAATCAGTTTGATGCACAAGGGAGTAAACATACATAAACCATAAGAGTGTTCAAATTAGAAAGCTATGCAAAATTAGTATACATTCATTCAGAAAGAATTTGATTTCTGGCAGACATTAAAAAAAAAAAAAAAGATAAATTAACTCTGATTGGAGAGTTAATGTCTGACCTTTGATCTAAGAAATCAAAGGTTAAGCTTTGAACTCATCCAGACTTTGGCCCATTTGACTGGGGGCAGAGTTCTTTTACATCCTTTTAAACATTTGATCAGCCTGAGCATTGTGTGTTCTACCTCTCCAACTGAAGACAATTACTGAGTTCTTCATTTAAGCTGAGCCAAGCCCTGCTGCGGGTGCACAGACCAGCTCTCTGTTGCGTCCACACTCCCCCTTTCGTGCTGGTGGTCTCTTGAATGTAGCCTTATTTGCTTGTTTTTAATAATTCATCCAGTTATTATAACAATATTAGCGAAGATTAAACACACTCGCATTGCTCATTACTTTGGGAACACAGCACACCAAAAGCTCATTTCCTGTGGAGGAACACTGACTAACCCCGATTGACCTTCAGATATTGCTATTACCACGTCCCAATGTTTAAGGCAAGTCTTATTGAGCCACCTCAGCTGGAGCACGGACATATGATTTATGAGCCAAAGAGAGAAAGCTCTTTTTAATTATTACGCTTCTGTCATCCTTTCCTAAACATAAGCAAAAAAAGGTTATGGGAAGCATTTTAACATTAAAAATGATAGAAATACTAATCAAAGTACCAATCCTCTTGCTTCATGTGTAAGAATCTTATCTCAGCAGATGGAGAAAAAAGCAAAATGTTATCAGAAGTCTTTTTCTGCGTGTATTGAACATGAAATTTCAGTTAAGTTCTAATCGTCTGAAGATTTGTATCATCTGTTTCTTTCTTTTTTTTTTTTCTCTCACGTGAATAAATGAAGATCATGTTTTTTAAAAGAATGTCAGAAAGGTAGCCTTACTTTGGAGTACGTGACTGATTAACTTGATCCGTTTGCTTTTAAAAGTCGTCCCCTGTGGAATTTTACCCACCTGTCATTTGCTACACCACAGTGCAGCTCCAACTGTCTCTGTGAGGGGCTTATTCCATACCTACTACAGTATATCCAACATGTGTTCACACATATATAAGATCTTTCAAAGAAAATCTGTCATGGGCATTATAGGGACAAGAGAGGCTAACTTTCTCTTTCATGACATACTGTGAACAGCTTAATGTGGCTTAATGCAAAAAAAAAAAAAAATACTGCCTTCATCTACAAGACCTTCAAGCGGTGCTTGACAAAGCCTCACGGTGGCTCAACAAGCAAGATATGCAGAATATGCAGAATGCTGATTTTTTTCTTTTTTTAATCGATCATCTAAATATTTGCTAGGGTAAGACCTCAGCACAAAGCAATCATACAGGACAGAAGGGGTTTGTTTGTGTAGAAAAGAAAAAGCATTTATTTATTTATTTGTTTAGCCAGTTTTTTTCACCATTTGTTGTTGTTTTTTTTTTAATTTGCAAGCTTATAATGACAGCTCAAGTCCCAGGCAGGGAAAAATACTTAAAAGCACAAGCCAGTTTTAGATCCATCATTATTTCTTCCCTCCTTTGTCTTTAAACTGTTGAAAGGTGTCAAAGCGGCATGATTTATTCTAAAAATAAGACAAACAAACAGTAGGAGAAACATAATAAACAGAAACCTTCTCTTTGAC
>NC_044496.1:39648771-39706271 GCF_902362185.1 Chanos chanos
TTCATTACATTTGAGTTAAAGAAACACAGACTCTAAAAGAGGCCACGTAACTGCAGGTCACTGGAAAATGATCACGAGAAGTTTATTTTTTAAGAATTCCGAATGTAACGTTCATTGCCGTGTCATTCAACGGCCCATATTATAATTTGTGAATACACATTGCCGGTGCAGGAAATCATTTCATACTTTTGGCCAATAGAAATGGAACGAAAGCCAGCAGTTATGAATGTATCTCAGTCAGAGGGAATCTTTTTATATTTCTAAAAATCGAACAAAGTGCCAGAATCCCATGTGTCACACAAATCATAATTGACGATTTAAAATACAACAAACATTCTTTCCCTTGAATTATCAGTTGCTGTCACGAGCCTGCATTCCTTTCCCGCTTTTCACCCCCCCCCTCTCTTTCTGGCTTTTATTGTCCTTTCTCCTTCTTTGTGCTACCATGGCATCACATATTCTTTTTGAAAACAGTGAATATGTGAATCTGAATGTTAGGTCACACAGAGGTTCGTTGTGGTAGTTTGTGCTCTCTTGACATACATCTGTGATGAGACACAGCTTCTCTTGCTGAGACATCTCAATAAAAGTGAAGATGAGGTCTTTTTTGCATTGACCTTCTGGCAACACTAAATGGCCCTAATAGGGGTGACATAATGCGGCATTTTATGGCTAATCAAATTCCCACGGAGCTCAAGAGCTGCAGAGCAGACGTACAGTTTGAAGCTTGACAGATGTTGGGCAATGCTCATCTGCTTCATATTAAATGGATATTGACTTATTATGCTAAGGAACACCAATTTGTCATTTTGATTGGTTTTCATACAGACATGGAGTGTCATTGAACTCCTCGTGTCAAAAAAAGTGGAATTTAGACATTCCTCTCATTTTACAGGACTTTTAACCTTTTAAGATCTGATAAAAGGCATGTTATTCAACTCAGTTGTGCCATTTAAAAATGATACAAGCATATTACATGAAATAGTTTTGAAAAAGAAAAGTTTTCTTGCAAGTCTCCATAAGGCAGTTTACTACAAGTCTTCTTGTCTTTTAAAAATCTGTGGTGTCTATCCAAATAAGATTTCATTCGAAAATACATCAAAGGCTAATTTTCTCAATCATGGCCACATTCCAGAATGCTTAGTTAAAAATTTCACATTCCGTTCAAAATACCTTTTGTTTAGCACAGATTACACAAAATACCAAAAATTCAAAGAAGAAGAGAGAAAAGAGAGAGAGAAGTAGAAAGAGAGAGAGAGAGAGAGAGAGAGAGAAGAGGTCATTGTGACCGTGTGATGGTGGCTGACACAGGAGTTCACACTGCGGTCAGGAGAGGCAGTTCAGGATGAGGCAGCAGCACAGGCTTGGCTCTGTGTGCAGGTGCCCCCTCTCTGCCCTGTTCTCTTTCATCCCCCCACAACGCCCCCCCCCCCCCCCATTCCCAAACTGCCCAAGCAGCCCCGCCTGCCATCCACCAATCAGGGCGCAGGGGGGTGGCGGCACAGCGGGGCCACATCAAAGCATCTACTCTGCGAGAAGCTCGGGGCTGAGGCTGGCACACAACAGAGCAGCACATAACAGAGAAGGAATGGCCAGTTGCTTTCTTAAAAAAAAAAAAAAAAGCCTGAACGGACCTTTGGCTGCACAAGGGCAGAGCCAGAACAAAACATCTCATTCTGCTCCCAAACTAGCTTTATGTTGATCTCATATCCAACAACCCAGAGAATTTTTTTCCCTTCTTTCTTTTTCTCTCTCCTCCTTTCTATCTTTCAGTGCCTTCAGCCAATGGCCCCCTTGAGTGTGTGAACAAGAGGGATAATTTAATAAAGAAAATCCAATCTTCCAGTTTGCAGAACAAAGTTAGATTTGAATGAGTGCAATATGTCCTCCTTTTCTTTTCTTTCTCTCTCTCTCTCTCTCTCTCTCTCTCTTTTTTTCAAATTATAATTTCATCATTGAAATCAAAGAAATGGTGAGATAAAAGATAAAACCTTGAGATAAAAGATAAAACCTTGAAAATATGCCGGAACCCTTTCAATCACGATCTATATTCAACATTTCAAATGAGCCTTGGAGTCCATTTACAAAGTTTATTTATTGAATATAATCATACATAAATGCATCTCTTCTGCATAAAGAAATTCTAATAGAATTAACTGAATATATCAAATAGTATCTATTACATTTAAATTTCTGGTGTTACATCCAGCAGTCATGGCAGATTTAGCCAGATCTAATGTAATATCTTGCTTTAAGTGTGAGAAATCTTTTACATCTAAAAATCATATTATAATTCTACTAGTTTAGGTTTGTTTATTAATCTCCTACATCTGTTTCAGCCGAGACGATTGCATTGACTGATACACAAGACAACGTGTGCTGACTGGGACTGTGTTTCAAAAATGAGATAGTGGAGCACAGATACAAGCTTGTTCATACCATCAAACTGGCATCTGTTTAATTGCAGCAAAATGAAGCTCCTGACTCACTAATGCTCTTCTTATTATCATGTATCGTGCCTTTCCCACGAGAGTGACTCGTTCTGTTCTCTCAAAAAAAACTTAGAATGACTTTCGATGAAAAATCTGTTTCGAGATTGCTGAGAAGTTTCAAAGTGTGAAGCGCCCTCAGAGACACGATGAGCTGGCAGTGTGTGTAGAAGAGTGGGCTCCACACTGAAAGTGTGTCAAATCCCTCAGTGAGTGTGATGCACAATGCAGCGAGCTCTTGCATATGTAAAGCATAATAATGGGTTCCTATGGGAAATAAATACATTTGACTTGAGAGAGGGCTATGAAGGAGGCTCCAAACAAGAGTGAGGAGCATGCAAAACGGGCCAGAGAAACAAAACAAAACACCACACGGCCAATTATGTGCCACAACAGAAAAATAAACGTCATTTGTATTTACAGTCCTAAACGTTTATGGATTTGCCCGAACCATCTTCCCGGGTTAGTAAGCACGGAGGAAGGAGGAGAGGAAGGGGGGAGAGGAAGAGGAGAGAAAATGATGGAAAAATGCTTATTTATGCACCTAAGAGAATGTCTTTCGTTTTGTGAGTATACAGTACTTCCCTCAAGGAAAGTGAACGCAGGCATGTGATCAATACATCACTACAGCACAACAGCAAACAACACCCGAGAGAGAGAGCGAGAGAGAGAGAGAGAGAGAGAGAGAGAGAGAGAGAGAGAGAGAGAGAGAGAGAGAGATTGCTCTTGTTCATGAATCAGCCCAGTCTTATCTGTGTTTCTATTGTAGGTCTACATGGGTAAAGTACAATCTCCTCTCACATATGGATGTTAAAACATACACTCTACATCTCTCCCTCATGATGGGACTCAGATGAGCCTTCCATTTCAACAGGGTCACAGAAAACATTAAAACCACTTAATGTCAGAGAAACAACAAACAACAGTCAACAGATAGAGCCACATTATATCCCAGGTGAATGCAATCATATTGACCGGTGGATAGTCTTTGTTGATCATTATTCCTGTTGTGAAGAGCTACTCCAATTCTACCTGTCAAAACAACACTTGAGGTGCAGGAGTGGAAAAGTGAAGTCGTATTGATAGACTTATCAGAATCAAAGACAGCTCTGACCACCCCTGGAGTGGAGTGGGTGCATGACACTACCATTGTGTTTCATCTACAACATAATATAGATACTACTCACCATAATGAAGTCTTATTGATGTCCTGCGTTTCCAGAATGACACTATTGACTAAATGTACTGAGTTGTTATTTGGATTTCTCAAATGGCTTTAGGTGTGTTAATGACAAAGTGTAGTAAAGCAATCCATTTTTACCGGTGTTAGTCATATTTGAGAATATTCTATGTTTTAGGACAATTCAACTGTAAAACGGCATGTATGGTCAGCCAAGGCAGCTTTTGTCAGTTACTATCATCGAGGGCATTGCGTTATGTGGAATCAGCAACAATGAAAAACAGGCACAAGATGTGGCCTCATACACACAATGCAGAAAAGCATAGGCAAGCATAACGCATTGCTGGTACCTGATATCTGATTTAAAAAAAAAAAGAGTGAGATTTTGGCAAAAGGCCTCTGTACCATACCATCGCATTTCCATTTTCAATTTGGTTTTTCTCTCTTGCATTCCAACTGATGAACTTTTTTTGTGTGTGTGTGTGTGTGTGTGTGTGTGTGTTTATTTGTGTGTACGTATGTATGGTTATGTGTGTGACTTGGAATCTGATTCAACTACACACATGGCACCAACTGCAAGGGTATGCTACAGGAGGCCGTAGCAACAGCGCCCGTGCATATACTGCAGGTGTAGACTTATCCAATATTGGCATGCATTGATGGAACAGTGTCATATGATGACTTTCTCTATGTGGAACAGTCCAAGCAGAGTTGGCCCAGGTTTGGGATGAGTCTTCGTGTTCTCAGTCCTCTCCCCTCCATCAGAGACTTGACCATAACCTATCGCTCTTCCCTCATTGTGCGTGGAGGTGACAGCTGGCATTCAGCTGTTTGTAAAAGGCCTTTAAAGAACATGCAGGGCCTCAGTCCTCGGCTACATTAAAGTAATTAGCTGCCAAGCAAGTCGAAAGCAACCACCCCGCTGAGTGCCAGCAAGACCGCGGATTGAAGCCCGCATCCTGTTTGACACATCTGGGCAAGGGAGAGTAATGAAAACAGCTGCTTCTGCCCATATGGCATCCAAAGGCTGGCAGAGCGGCAGTGTGCCGTGCCAACCTTAGGCAAATTATCCATCATTAATCCCGGGATCTGACCGGCATACGAGTCGCTGCTAATCAAAACATCTGGGGGTGTGGGTTGGAGAAAGGGGGAGGGGGGGAGCTCACTTGAAAGGAGCATATTTTGTGGCTAAAGGGGAAAGCCAGGCAACGGATCAACAAAGAACCCTGGAAAGATTAAAGGTGTAGGATCCTGTGAAATCCCAGCAAAAACCAAAAGACGCACTAGCAGGAGGAGCTGCAGGCAAAATCCTCACTGAGGAGAGCAGTCCAAAATCTGACTGACTCCTGGCAATGGATTCCACAGGAAAAAAAAAAAAAGAAAGAAAGAAAAAACAAGTCATGATCATTTTATTGGATACAGTTGACTGGCCTATAAACATCTAATTTACTGAAATGATCAAAAGTATTATTATTATTATTATTATTATTATTATTATTATTATTACCAACAGCAGTAGCAGCAGTATTGTAAATTCCTCATTATAAAGAAGAAACATCTAGAAAAGATGATATATATATATATATATATATATATATATATATATATATATATATATATGAATAATTTCATATTCGAAGACGCTCACATGAAATTAGGGTAAGTGTTTACTTTGAAACAGTAAATACTGAAAATCAGCATCTTAAAGGTAGCAAAAAAATATTGTTGACAATTCATGACAAACAATATATTGGCCAATCAGACACTGTAATGGATTTCCTGCAGTAAAATTCTATGAGAAAAGAATAGCCTAAGTGATAGCAGTACTCCAAACCATTTTCTAAACTGCTTATTCTAAAATGTCACTTATCACTCTTTCTCCCTCTCCCTCTCTCTCTCGCTCTGTCTGAGAACATGAATAATAATTCTCCTCTCCCTGGTAGCCCTACACAGTTTACAGGATTAACCGTGGGAACATAACATTTGACTTTTAAATGCCGTCAGCTTTTGAGATCCATGCATGGTAAACCTTTACTTTAAAGAAATCAATGCTCAGATGCAATTTGATTAGCTGCAAATTGCCCTCACATTTGTTTCTGCGTTTGTCTATTGCGTGTCCTTTTACCTCATAGGCTGGCCCGCTCAAACCTGGGCTTCAAATTCCCTTGGAAAGTCTGTGACATTCAAATGTCCTTTGATGTGCCTTCCCCAAGCAGGGAATATTAACAGTAATAGTGATTCTTTAACTTAATGCTTTTCCGGGGATCAATAGCTCTTAAATGCTACAGTGGGACAATTAAAAATAAAAGGGGGGCTGCTCAAGTATAAATCAGATTAGATGCCGTTGCCCCTAGCTGGCCCTCAAAAGCACAGTATGGTTTCATCACCAGTCACCCGCACAGCACTTCTGCTCCAGTGTGAAGCACTAACGTATGCAAGTAATACTGAAGTTCAAATACAGTATTTTGGGGCTCTGAAAATGCTTTCTTGATAAAACCACATTACAAACGATGACTAAATTTTTTCCTAATGCAGAGATACGCATGTCCCATACTAACAGGTTGAAATGTATGTTCATATATATTTTTTGATTCAATATAAATCTATGACACACACTGAAATCAACTTAAGATCTCCCACTTGTTAGCATATAGATTTCACTGTCACTGCTTAATTTGACTGAGAGAATCAGTGTCAGTAATTTAGAGGGTTATTTCATACCCTGTCCAAAGAGTCAGAGTTATTTAGCTCTGCTATATTTGGCTCCAACAGTCATTGTCTCCACTGGAAGCTTTTTGGAAGCAGATCTGTCTAGGGGGATGGCAGAGGGGGTTGTAAGTTGCCCCCTAATCCTCCTGTGGTTCCTGCTGTAATGTCAACACTGATGATAATACATCTATAACTGGAGGCAGAGCATGATGAGTGCCCGACAGACACGACCAAATCCAACACAATTAGCCGGCGACAGCAGGTGCTCCCAGCCTCTGCCGCGTTAACACATCTCAGGTTTCCCCTGTAATGGTCACAAAGTGATCCCAACTTTCAATTAACACGTTGCCTGCCTACACAGTCTGGCTCCGCCCCGATCCACTCTGGTCCGCATCCATGGACATTAAACGTGTGGGTGGCGGAGATGCTCAAGGATGGGTCCTTGTCTTTAAGAGGCTTCCATCCCAACCCGTAGGATGTAACTGTCACAACACACACACACACACACGCACACACACACACACACACACACACACAGAAACACACACAGACATCCTTGTGATCTTAACTGCTCTGGCTTGGGTCACTGGTTAAAAACTTGTATTCATTCCCGTATAGCTGAGCCCTTCGGGGAAGTGGTAATGTTCAGCACTCAGCCTAAATCAGGATAAATGGACAGTGGACCTCTACTGGGACAAGAGGGAGGGGTAGGAATCTGGTGGGAATAAATGCCCATATCCACTACATGCACGGGCTATTCAGTCCAAATGTGGTGAACATAACGGAAAGCTCAGTAGTGCTTCAAACCTTTAGTACAGTCCAACCTTTTCACAGCGAACTCACCAGTGTTCAATTAAAACTGCTGAGTTTGGATTACATAAACATTTTTCAGGGTTAACATAAACCAACAACCAGAGGTACCAGGGCAAAATTGAAAACAGTGCCCTCTCACAAGTAATTATGAGAATTTAGGTGTTAATGGGTCTAAAATTATTCTGAAATGAATACCAGCAAAATTTACATTGAAAATCAACACTAGCACTTTGCTGTGGCTATTTAGTTTGAAGGAGAAAATAACTGGTGAAGGTAACTGATTATGGCAAGCTAGCAATTCTAACTAGTTACTGAACAGTTTGAATCAATCTGTACTGTTGAGCTGTTGAAATGACAGTGGAAAAAAGGCAATACTTACCAGAAATAAAAGCTAACTCAAAAACTTAATCTTTATAAAGTTTCCGAGGATTATCATCTAGACGGGCTTGAAGAACGCTAACAAATTACTGATCACAATCTCAACTAGATGTTTACATCACAAAATCATGCCTCCTCTAAAAAATTAGCGATTCATTTGTTTTTGACAGTATTGTAACTATGGTATGTATGGTCGTTGGTCACTCCTCCTCCAATTGCACCTCAACGAGGACAAGCACTACCTCACCACAAAGTCATCAAATCAGGTTGCTTCCGGTGTAGGCACTCTGAGCTTTAGCAAGCAGATCACAAGTGTTCTTTATCCAAAGATTCACCCAGACAGATAGAATCTGAATAGATTTGCAGATCTATTAAGCAGCTGGGCGCCCAAATCATTTCAGGTGTGATCTACTTATAGGCCTGTAGTGGTGACTCCTCACACTGCATCAAAAAATGTTCAAAGGAATTGAGAAGATGAGTGCTGGATGAAATGCTTTCATCCAAAAAAGGAGCATCCATCTACATTTTACACAACATGCGACATGCAGTTGGGTTTTAAGGCAGTTGGACTGAATTAAGTTTCTTCAAAACACTAGTACACTGTCAATGCTCATGTATACCTCAAGCCCTGCAAAGCGACAAATGCACAAAAGTCTTTGTGCAAGTATACTTTCTATGCCCTGTAAATATGGCGCCAATTTGAAGTCATTTTCGCGTCTTTGATCATGCAAGTTATTATATACAACATACATTTGAATTTTAGCATTAAAAAGCCATCAGATATTTAACCAATTGCGAGAAAATCACTGTAGATTTTACACATTGAATGTAAAGCACTCTGAAATACACTGCGCTATAAAAGAAAATGCCAGTGGTTGCATGCTGTCCTGTGGCAGGTCTAGCAATAGAGTGTGTTAGGTTCTTAATTGGCCATCAAAGCAAAAATGTATTCTTGGACACATACAGTTATTAAATAAACTGCACGAGGCTAACCTTGGGCAGCACAGCTAATTATATCCCTTCTACAGTTCAATGCATGTCCTGCCATCTTAGATTCAAAGCATGGTGATATATTCATCAAAAGCCTAATGAGGTAAAAGTCTTTGAGATGGGATCTGAACTGTAAATTTACACCACTTACATGTGATACATATATAACACAAGTGAAATTACACTATATTTAGACTTAGTACTTAATCAGATGTTGAAACTAGTTACCTAAACAGCATGTCGTAATAATATGGAGGAACGGAAAGCCTGTAAGATGTTGGGCTAATTCTGTGCAATTAACTTTACATCTGACTGTATCTATCCTACTGTGGTGTTTTATATTTTCAGGTGGCAGTTTAAAACAACTGAAGATACAGAACCAATGAAAACACCTCTAATAATGCAGCTTTCGCAGAATAATTCTCACAGTTTCAAAGGACTACTTCTACTGCTGAGCAGGGCTATCGTGTATATGGAAGATGGTAAAATCAAACGTACTGAGGGGTTAAGGGTTCTAAATTTGAGTCTCTGCTATATTAACACATCTGCTTGAAGTGCACATTGACCGATGTTCACCCTAAAATTGAATTTTTATGCTTGGTCCATTATCAAAGACAATAACACGCACACACACACACACACACACACACACACACACAGTTTAAACTTTATTTTAGAATGTGTGAATGCGTGAGCACTTGGTGGAACATACAGTAGCATAACATGTTGGGAATGAGCTCCATTCTCAGGGGAGCCAGAGTCACTAGTGTTCTCCAGCAGGCTCTATCACTGCTCTGACCTTGTGTGAGGGGCAATGATAGTGTGTGTACTCTTTCCTGATTTCCAGGGAACAGAATAAAAATGACGTGTCCCAGCAGTGCTTGGATAAACATGCGCTTTAATGAAAGTTGTGTGTAATTTGCTCTTTGCCATCTTAACTGTAGTTATTACTATTTTAAATGGATACATCTGTCTGTGTGAAGTCTTTCATTCCCTTCACTCATTACGGGAACGCTGCACGGCTCCCCGAGGGCACGCCTTTTACGTGCTCATCTGCCAAAATGCACTTTAATGTTCGGAATTTGACGCCTGTCTCAAAACAAATTTGTCTGAGGCGATTAAAAACATCACTACAGGAAACAGCCTCCCATAAACTGTGTTTTAGAGGGGCCATTCTCCCTTTTCCTTTAGATTGTGTGTGCATGTGTGTGTGAGTGTGTGTGTGTGTGTGTGTTTGTGCACAAGTGTGTTTGTGCTTTTCTGTTCTGACTGTAGATGACTGTAATCTGTCCAGTGAGTGGAACTTGTAAAATTTATAAAATGTTACCAGTAATGCTTTAATAGGAATTTCAACAAAACATGTTCAAGGTTTCACCAATAGTCACATGACTTTTGATATGGTGAATACATACGACTTATGCTTTTCCATAAGAGTCAAGGGGAACAGATATTATGGGTAAAAATTACAGCAGGTGATAATGAGGCCTGACTGACTGATATGGGTAGTATACTGTGTGTGTGTGTGTGTGTGTGTGTGCTTGGGCAAGTGTATGTGCGTGTGTGAGTGAAAGAGAGAGAGAGAGTGAAAGAGCGAGAGAGAGAGAGAGAGAGAGAGAAAGAGAGAGAGAGAGAGAGCGAGAGAAAGACAGAAATGAAGAAAGAGAGTACTCTTCACTGGTTGATTGGGCTGGAGGGTTCTGAAGGGGAACTCCCAACTTTCAAGATTCACTTTCACTTACCATCAGAGGCAATGGCCTTCTAACATCTACATTCATCTGAGAGTATTTCATGACATCATAACACTAAACACTTGCATGTGCAGGTTGAGCAGTACAAGGCCCTAAACTACATCAAATGGGTGAACTGCATTGCATTATGAATGAAAGTACTGCAGCAGTCTCGAGTCATACTAATGATGATGGTATCAGTTTGTTCCAGGTCTCAGTTGGGGTTCAGAGTTCAGCAGAATGGTTATTCTACTGAATAGACCTGCAAATCTACACATGCCTGCACTTAACATAATTACACCATAATGTTCCTTTTTCCTTACTGTGTCCGTGTTTGTTTTTGAGAGAGCTACATGAGCAGTGGAATTAGACACGAAAAACGCACATGCATTTTCAAAGATTGGCTGGTTTTGACTTGTCATCCTTCCCAAACTTTCCTCTCTCCATTTTCCTGCAAATTATTAGCTTCCTTTGAAAATAATTCCCCAAATTTATTTAATAATGTTTGCACAGCTGTGCTATTCGGATACATATACCTGCTGACCGACCAATGGTCCCCCTTTCTGCCTGATCTGTATGGCCCTGAAAAGAGTAGGGAGTAATATGGTTTATATCAGAGCCCAAGATTCTCGGTGGCATTGCCTCCTTTTAAGAATGAAAAAGAATTTCAGCAATACCCTATGTATTTATTCCAATTAATTAAGAATTTCACTGTGTTCTTGGTTTGGGATGAGAAAATCTAATTGGCGACAAAACATGAGAAATGACCTCGTGTGCCCAATGACAAACGTGCATCTAGCTTTACCATAGGCAGCTTTTGCATTTTGTACATGGGAGATCATTTTCAATGGTGTCATGTTGTGTTTGCTGTTATTGGATAATTCAAAGCTTTATTTGGATGTCACAGCTGCTTTCATCCATTTCTGTCTTCAGTCGAGATGGTGGACACGTTAATGACTGTCCCCTGTCTAGCTAATTAGACTCATTAAATTTACAAGAGGACAATTTCGAGGGACAGATAAAGCCATCCTCTGATAAGCTCTGTCAAAAACCTGGTCAGAAAGCAATGGCTTTTTTGAAAATTGCAAATAGGACTTTCAAAACAGTGTTCAGTAAATAAATTTTTTTTTAAACATTGTGCCTGGGGCATCTACCAGAGTGCCCCTAAGGAGGCACATGCTTTTACTCCCCTTTAAAAAAGATTAAACCAATTTGGGGGTGGCTGCTTTGGATTAAACTTTGTGAGAAACCACATTTTTATCATAGCACAACAACCACAATAATCCTGTGAAGAATACCAAACTGCGACTGCCACTAAATAAGTGGCATAGTGACGACCTGCAAGCTTTCCAGCTGCCTGTGGCCTTATGAGTCTGTGCCCCTGCACTGAGACAGCTGTACACTGTACAGAGACTAGACAGTTGAACAAACACATCGGTACCCATGCGAACATTGCAATTAATACAGAGGATACATGCACAAATAGCCTGACTGAACAAGTTAATAAATACAGTACCAATGTATTGAGTTTACCATGATCAGTTTTGCTAAGTTACTACATTTGTAGATAATCAAGAAGCAGAAACAACAATTACTGAAAAAGTGCTTTCCATGTAAAGTGATTTGTCCTTCTTACTGCACTGTTGCTTCTTTGCTACTTGGCTACCACGGTGTGTTATTGGTACAGTTTGGCATTTCTTTATTTGAATTGAGTGCCCTCTTCGTTTTCTTTGCACGTGTAGCTTGTTTTTAACCGCTATGGCTACATTACAGCAGCTCTTCAGGATTTGGGAGACTGTGCAGTTTTTTTTCTTTTTCTTGTGCACTTCGATTACGTTACTTCACATTAAAGGTCTTGCAGCTGTGTCTGTGGGTGGACTTGATTTGCACCTGGCCAGTTGCCTTAACGACACAGGCAGCATGGAGTCTGGGTCTGGAATTGATGGCTGCATCTGAATTTGAGTGTTCATACCATATGTAGTGGACTAATTGGGTTCATTTTTCTGGAGCATCTCAATGTACAAACTGAGCCAGTGAACTGAAATGTCTGTCCTCTAGTAATATCACACAACCCACTTCAAAAGTAAGTGGACAAAGTATTTGCCCTAAGTATTCTAGTGTATTTCATTAACCACTGCAAACTGAGCCAACAACTTTTTATCCAGTATTGCTGCCAAGTCCCCATCTGCCCTGTTGTTCATCTATGACCAAATTACGCACACTGATTAATTTGATTAATTAAATTGTATTTAAAGTATATCATCATTTGTTTTTTCAAGTGTGCTGTTAGCCTGCTGACAACAGTTAGCAAGATAGCATGTTTGCCAAATGGCAAACAGGTTATAAGCATGTTTGCAAGTGGCCACTGTGCTGGGTAGCCAGTCAGGAAGCAGTTAAGTGCTTTTAGGGGGATGAGGGGGGATGCTGTCCCCCTTGTTAACCTGCCATTCCACTATATACTCTATAGAGTAATGTGAGTGACCATTGGGCCATCGCCCCTGTTAAAAAATAACAAATCACCTACTGACTACATCAGAAATTAAACTCTATATCAAACCCCCATCCAACTGATCAGCACAGTCTAGGACATAAAGGAAAACACATATAAGTACCATTTTAAACAATTGTAAACAAAACAAAACAAAACAAAACAAAAGCATAATTTAATAATAATAATAATAATAATAATAATAATAATAATAATAATAGCCAAAAATCACGTTAAAAATCCAGAGGTATGCTGTTTATGCCATAAAGACATAATAATTAGTCTCTCTGCTTGTAAGACATCGTGCAAGTAAATGCAGTTTTTTTTCAGATGGTGCCAAACGGTTTAACAGAGGAATTAACCAGTTTCCCAACATCCCAATAAATCCAGTCACAGGTAGGATCTGATAAGGTGGTTTGACTGAGTACATCCTGAACAAAACAAAAACAGAGTGGCTGATTAATTGCAATCACAGAAAAACAGTAGTTGGAAACTTTTGGATGATTCAGGGGACTGCACGATGAGACAAACCGATTAAATTTCCTCCATCCAATCAAGATAGCAAATCTAGGGTTATTTTGGTTGATGTCTTGTCCCTAAACAAAACGCAAAATATACGTAGGCTTAGAAAAATTAATATGTAGGCTTACATACCCTTTCATCAGAGCACACATCTACTGACATTAGCCTTTATGCATACAAAATATTTTAGTATTCATCCATTATATCCATTACTAAAATTAATACCTAATATACTTCACTTGTAAAGACAAATCACAAGCATCAGCCAGACTTTTTTTTTTTCTCATCAGCTGTGTTCTCTTTTTATGAGTGATGCTGGCTGTTCTGGGCAAGCTGTGCTGAAATGTGTCTGCACCACAAAAAATAAAATTGAGTGCAAACCACACCCAGCTGGCCACGGGCAACCACACATGGGATTGCAAACTCACATCCATGCATATGGACAGTTTTGAAGTTGTGATGCAGAGGTCATGAGATACTAAAGTTCACGTATATATTCTGTTCTCAGGTGTAAGTTACAAAAAATCAAGTCTGTTTTCTCTTTTTAGGTCAGCGCACGTGAGCAAAGTGCAACACAACAGATGATAAAAACCTGTCATTACGCAGATACATAGTAATAAAGGTTAGCTAACTCATCTAACCTGTTTAAATAAACCTAACCCAGTGACAGGGTGTCTTGGTCGGTTTATCTGGCTTGTCACTGCCTTGGGGTGTGTGTCAGCCTCATGAGATTAGAGCAGCAATCTGAAGACTCACACATATGCTACAAACAATTTTTCTCAATAAACACATAACCGATATGAAGGTTACCAGGAAAAGAGATATGAAAACAGCTCTGATCAGGGATATCACTGATACCTTACACATCCCTTTGCAACAGGTGGTGTATTTGTGTTTACCTCTGTGTGCTAGGCTTTTGCCGTAATTTTTAACTGTGTGCTTTTTACAGCAATAGTATGACCTTCTACAACATACTGGAGACTGTTGTCAATCTCCTAAGTATAGATAACTTCCAATTACAATTGCTAATTATGTGATAACTAGTTGAAGTAGATAAAATCAGTAGATGTTTTCCTCCTGACCATAATCCCAGCAGTAAGAAGCTAATACAGTGCTTTTGTAACAGTAATTTATTGAAATTTTGTAAATGACTAGTTGCTGGTTTTTGCTTTTCAGTTTCCTTTTTATCTTTGCTTAGCGTCCAAATCTCTGTATATCTTTCACAGCACTTGTGATAATGTGCTCTCTTATGCTCTTGTCTTCTCTCTTTTTTTGCAGCTTTCACATTTTCATTAGATGGCTTAATTCTGATCTATGCAGAATGGATTAATTTGTCCAGGGGGACAGCCATGATGTGTCTGCCCGCTATTGCGGCCTGTCAGGTGACTGGACCTCATTGGTGAGGCTCTGATGAAATAAACGCTGGCTGCTGACTCTTCCAATTTCACAGCACTCCTCAGTGTCACCCCGAGTGACTCCTCACAGATTGAGATATTTGCAAACTGTCATTTCCGATAAATAGCTGTCGGTTGTGACAGTGCTTATGGCCCCTCAGGTCTGATTTTAAAGGGTTTTTTTTTTTTGCCAACATTTCCTCATCTCTTCTGTCGGGTCTGTTTGAAATCTGCCGATTCTACTGAGCTGTATGACAGGGGAGGGGGCAATGGAGGAGAGACCCCCTTCTGCCAACAAACACACATCCCATTCTATCCTTCCTTAACATCCACCCTTGTCCCGTCACTCACTCTCCACCACTCTTTATGGTTATTAGTTATCTGACATGCTGCAATCACTGGACTCCATTAGGCACGGCAAATCCCTTCTCCCTGTCGGGGTGGATGAAATGGGCTTTACCCACAGCTCCCTGCTGAAATTAAAATGTGTCATGTCTACTGTGGCCACAGAAGCAGGACGTGTCGGTATGGTCCCTTGGAATCATTCCTGGCAGCCTGTTATTCTGTGCATGTTCCGATTAGCATCACAAACACTGTTCAGGTAAGTACCAATGTTTTTATTCTTTCTTCTCTTTTTTTTTTCTACCTTTGAATGTCCTGTAGACCTTGAAAAATACCACTCTCACTGCCAGCCAGTTACAATCATTACATCTGTTAAGCTAGCCACCCAACAAAAGAGTTGCAGCTTTTGAGGTTCAGTAATTAGAAATACCTTTTTCCTCTGGCCCAAAAGCAATCACTCCTGATTATAGAATTTAGAGATGGTGCTCTTTTAAAAGGGCACTGGTGCGTTTGAAGTGTCTTTTGCTAGCAGAACAGAATTTACACTATTCCCCAAAGTAATATGCAATACTTCACACAACCCAAAGAACAAAACTGAGCTGTAAAATACTGTAAAAAGTTAAAATATTAAGTCCAAACTTGAACAATTTGCACTGTCAGGTCAGTTCCAACCAAAGTTTACATTTAAGGTACAGTATTAGCCAAAGTAATGACATGCATAGTTACATGATTGGTTTCATCACTCTGTGTACTGACTCAGTAACATCAGTACAAGGATGAAGTCTTGTGTGATGGTATATTATGTGAAGACCTAACATTGCAAAGATGTAGTCAGCCTGCTGTATGGCTTGACCACCTTCCACAACGCATCAGTAATCTTTCAGGCTAATTGAGATGAGGGAAAAAAAAAAAAACAGAGCCTTGTTTAAAAGTGTGAACCTTAAAAGACACTAATTTTTGACACACTCCTTTACTGTTGGCCTCATTAGCTGTGACACCATTGATGTTAGGGCCGAAATACAGTATTGAATGTGGCAGAAGAAGTTAAAAAGGAGGTTAATGAGAAATTTAACGGAGCACCACAGAGTCATGAAAAAAAAAAAACTTTAAAAAGGTTATGTCTGCCTCCATTAAAAATGACTGTTCTTTCCTGTTTTTTTTTTCCCTCCAGCCGATCTCTCTCAGTTACCACAGGAAATGCAGCAAGGCTGTTAGACAGCGTCACAGTGCTTTACGAGTCTGCTTATTACCACTGCTGCGCAACGTTTAATAGCCATCCGATACACCCAGAGCACAATCGGCTGGTCGCGATAATATCATAACCATGTATTCACCATGGAGGCGTTTAAGATTTCCCAGATAAAAACTGAAACACTAGAGCTGCAAATTTGTTAATATCATTAAACGATGTTACCAGGAACTGTAGCTGACAGAATATGATCCCTCAAGGCCCTGGGATCTGTGGAAATAATTTATAATGCAACAGCTATCAAACATGTCCAAGTTATCAGGTTCAAGACCTGTCCCTGTATCAGGCCTCTCAGATTTCTTATGGCTCTACCTTAAATAAAGGCGTTAAAACAATTAAGGGAAATGGCAAACTGAGCACCAGCCACCCCCACCCGCCCACCCGCCCACCCTTAAGTTTGTCTCATTTGAGGGTCTCCTATGTGAAAGTATACCGACACAAAATTTGGATTTTCAACGATTTCTACAAACCCACACAACAGCAAGGTGGAATTGTGAACTGAGTGAGATTGAATATGAATTAACATATATCCATATTAACAAACCTTAAAACTACACTGCAAAAAAAAAAAAATCCTAGGGGTGACCGTGGGTTATTCCTATAAAATCAATGGATAACAAGCTAAGAGTACTGCTCACAGGCATTCAGAAAAGGCCCTGCTTTGACCCATGTTATCCATCACTGTTTGTAAAGTTCCAAAAAATTTCCTCTAATGAATCCAGCTGCTCAGCTGTTTGGAAGGTCAGAGAGGGTGAGGGAAGTAGAAGCATGGAAATAGACTTAAGCTGTGGGGCATCTACCACAACTCAACCCAAACAGTTCATTATATGTTGTCAAAGCTACTGATACCATTCAGTGATACCGAACCAGATCCCTAATCTCAAGGCATGTCACTCAGCCATTCCAGGCACACAAATGGTTAACAGTCTGTCCTGGCATTAGTGTATGTGTGTGTGTGTGTGTGTGTGTGTGTGTGTGTGTTTCTGTCTGTCTGCGTAAGAGTGTCTGTGTCTATATTACAAAGTGACAGTTGGGAAAGGAACTTATCAGCATCAGTAAATGGGACATAATAGCCCCACAGGAGAAGAGTAGAAACGGCTCGTCTTTAAAGCCACCACAGTGTTTGTGCATCGCCTTTGTTACATTCACAGTGGTAATGCGATATGTCACACTGTTGCTAATACACTTCTGCAGGCTGTCATCTGGCTATAATGCTTATCAGGCCCTGCGCTGATGATTTGCCCTCTTGTCAGGGGCAATTATCTCCAAATGTGGCAGCTTTTGAGGGCTGCTGGAGAGGCAAGAGGCGAGCGTGTCACCTCTCTCCTCGATGTTCGGGGGCCAGCAGGTGCTACAGGAGCTCCTCCATTGCAGGGATCAGCCAAGTGAAGGGCCCATTTGTGTCTAAACTTGTCTTCAAAAGCTGACTTGTTGAGTGTTTATCAGCTCGTCTTGCAATTGACAGGCAGGAAAGGTTATGAAATGTTCAAAATGTTGGCCAGGGCTTTAAACCTCAATTAAAATAGTACTGACACATGCACTGGGAATTATGTCTTTTTCAAAAGTAAATACATTTTTTAAAAAATTGGAAGAAGTTTTCAGTCCTCTACAAAATGTATAAAACAAGGCTAAATATGTAGTTAATCAGCTAAAATAATCACAGGTATTTAATTGGTCTCAATAAACTCCATGGCCAGCAGAGGGAATGAATCTAGTATTTTATCAATTCAGTTGATTCAATAAAGCTTCATAAAAGCAAAGAGAATGAACCTTCAATCTGACCTTGAACAGCTATGCAGTACACACACACACACACACATATGCTCTAAAAATTATATGACATTTGAATGAATTTCACTGCAATGCTTGACTGAAGTGTGACCATTTTAAAACTTGTGCCCAAAACTCATTTTACTCGTTTTAAAAACATCTTTGAAATGTCAGACATATATGTGTGATTAAACATAAGTCAAAAGTATAACACCAAAATGTTTTAAAATTTAATGACTGAAAAAGCAAAGCACTGAATGTTATTTCATTTACAGATTATCTTCAAGGTGAATGTGGCTGTCATTTCCTCTGTGCAGCCAATCAGTAGCCAGGCATTGAAGCTTTCCAGACAGAGCCTTTGTAGTCTCTCACTTTAAGCTATGTTTGCTTCAGAAAACAAGACAATTTTCCCAAAATAAAGCTCCTCTCTACGACCTTCCCATCTTGCTGAGGAGTGCAAATGCCTGTTCTCTCAGCCAGCATACTTTCAATCCCCTCTGTTTTTAAAGGGAGTTCTCTGGTCCAGGAGGCCTCATTACCGCTGAGAAAGACGCCCATGGGACGGCAGGGGGAAAAAAGGAAACTCTCCTTGTGTAATCAGTCCTACTAAACCTCCACACAAGAGCCAGTCTACAAGTTAAAGAAAGCTTCCCTGGCCCCTGCCATCCACCAAGCAGGAGACCTTCATGGTACACTAACTCAGTGGTCCCTTCGTTTGTAACTTCTGGCATCCTTTTGAATGCTTGCCACCCAGCTGAAATCATAGTCATGCAAAGTTTAACAGTTGTGTAATATGCTATAACTACATGAATGTCTGTTATGTAAGAACATTCTGAATTGAGGATAAGCTGATAAGCTGAATAAGATAGGAAAGGGTAGAAATTAGTTGGGTTGCAACATGCTGACTTAATTGACTCCAAGATTTGCTTTTATTTCAAAATAAATGAATTAATGAATAAGTTAAGGTAGAATCCTATTTTCAAAAGCAACGTTTATTTCCGTAAATTAGATGACACATTAAACAACAAACACAATAGGAAAACCTCTTGAATATTTTAAGCAAATATGTGTTGGATGACCTTGTGGGGAGGAGAGAAAACACAGCTGCTCTTTTATTCTGCCTAAAAATGTTATGTGAATCAACAAACTTTGGAGAGAGGCTTACTTAAGAGAAACAGAGCATTAAAAAAAAGAAAAAAAAAAAAAACAATTAAATATTCCCACAAATTTCCGTGGATGGGATTTGTTTTAAAATTGCTGCAAGCTGTGATTCCCACGTGAAAGGCATCAGCATGCTTCCTCTCTCTGTCAGTCAGTTGTGAGGACGGAAGACCCGGCATGTCAAAGTCATGACCTTCTGCTCAGTGCAAGTGGTTCTGCTCTCTGCTATTTCCACGGTTTAAACTTAAAAAAAAAAAAGAAAAAAAAAAAGTCGAGTGAATAAAGCAATAAAAATTCTCTAAACCAAGCTTAACAAGGGACTCGATATAATAACCGAAGATTCATCATAATTGTATCTGTATTGGCCATTTTTCAAGACTCATGGGCGTTGATCCCTTGAAGATTCCTGTAGGTTACTGGCATTATGTCAAAAGCCTCAGGGCAGCACAGTGGGCATCCATGTGGAATGACCTTACATATGCATTGCACTTACTGGCTGAGTATCACCCTAGACCCTGAGGTGACTAACCCATTTGCCCTTTGCTTGCTCAAAGCAAACACGCAAACACAAAATGCAGATGCAAGCAAACCAACTGACTTAACATTGCAGATCGGAGTTGACGATTCACCTCTGTCCGTGCAAAAATTACAGAACGCATTTTACTTGCCGCATAACAAAACGTTTTGGTGTTAGGACAAAAGCTGAATTTATATTAGCTAGTCGGATAATGGAATTGTGAAGGTCGTAAAGATGAAAAGGAGAATGATTCTATAGGCTGAATCCTATTGTGTATCACTCCAGGTTGAGTATGCCACTCAGGTTTGGAGCCCAATTCTGATGACCTTAATGCTGGCAGAGGTCAGCACACCCAGCCGCTGGCATGCAGACAGATGGCAGCTCTGAAAGATTTAGTAACACATGGCAAATGAGGTTCCCTTTAGGGACCACCTCATCCCATTTATAGCTTCAGCTTCTATCGCGCAACACATCTCTCCTGCACAGTAAAACCAATACGGGTCCCCTTACTCCTGTAAACCCCTATGCTTATTTATCACATTAAATCATTCACCACGGGAACATCAATGCTTATCTATCCGGGTTGTGATTCCTCATGGCACACATTTGCTCCATTTGAAAAGGAGACATAGAGATGTCCACTGTATTGTGATCTGTTATTAACATTTGTTTGAGTTAGCAGACACACAGTCCTCGCTCTGTTTTAAGAGATATTATAAAGGTATCAGTGAAATCAGTGTTAGATCTGGCCACCTAGACGAGATTCCATTCACTGTATTTGTGACCACCTTCCCAAGGGGGTGACTCTCTAAAGAACTCCACAGTGTTTATGTCAATAGAATTAGCCACATAGTCATTTCTGCCATAATTCCCTTCCTTATACCCTCCAGGTGTACATAACAAAAAAGTCTGATGAAAGGTAGACATCAGTTTCAAATGAAATCTCCATTTGTGTACTAACTTAACAACAGAAGCCCCGGCAACGGTCGTGGAGGCTCAGAGACTGTGAAAGTAAATCAACATTTAGCTCGTATTCCATCGATCGCTGGCTGTGAATTTGTTTTTGTTTATGACATTGAATCCCATTGATTGGAAACAACTGACTCTATGTATGCAGACCAAAGCCCTCCAGTACAGCATAGGCAAGAACTGTTGAGCCATAGGGGAGTGCTTTATTGATGGACCTGTAAATGTTAAAGTCGTTTTAATTGATCAGTTTTCGAGCCGAGCTTGCAGCTTGTTGAAAGGGAGTGGTGTGCTGTTGGGAGGGAGAGGGGAAACATTGGGGTGATTTGAGAACCATTAGACACACGGAAGTGTGAACAGATTAATACGGTTGGTCAAGTCTTAAAAGAACAGTGATCGCTGTGATTATCTTTTCACATGGAGCATTTTGCAAAAGCACTGACACTGGCCAGAATGTTACAAAAGTGTTTTGACAATGATGACAGACAGGGAGTCAGTGTCTGTTAGGATTGTCTGTATCAATACTCCACTGCCTGGCAAATGCGTATGGCTCACCGAGCTAACATTGGGGACATCAGATCTGAGTTTTCACAACAGTTATTTACTATAGTATTTTGACTATCAGGTCAATGTGTTTAACACATATCAACCTTTGCCGAAAGAGCAAAAACATCTTTGCTTAGTTAGCTAGGGAACCTTAGTTTAGGGTAAAGACAACCCTATATCTATATAAACTTATCCAGCTGGAAAGGTCAGTTAAGGCAGCACTGCACAGATTCAGACTGCCTGGACTAAAAGTATGTTTGTTCACAAATATGCCTGTAAATCAGCTGTTGTGTTTCCTAAATTATGTGGAATTTGGTATTCTGGATAAATATAGGAGTCTTCGTGATTCTGAAACCGTCACACCTTCATGTATTTGTTTATCTGTTTCTTTCAGTTCGGGGAAATGTTACATGAATGACAGACTTCTAGAAAACGCAAGAGCTGCTGAGAGCTTGTTTCAAGTTGAAGGCAAATGGAGTATGGGAGTGATGCTTTAACTGATTTAGCAAATGTCGAGCGGCTATCTTGAGCAACAAGGGCCTCAATCACGATCTGTGTGACTCACTTTGAAGTAGCTGTTGAAATAGGGAATGGGCGGAAAAAAAATCCCTTTGCATCCACAACTTTCAGACTCTCTTGAACCGTCTTTTCATAATAATGAGCTAACCTGCTACTGAATGGAACGGGAGTATGGAAAAAAAGAGACTGTGCAAACTTTAGATGTCACAAATAAAGAAAAGTGCACGACAACACTTCCCAAAGAATTTGAGCTGCCACAGAGCTGTCAAACCACAGTGATGTTGACAATTGATTCATGTGCAAATGGCTCTACTTCCCAGATAGCAGTCAGGGTGTATAAACCTCACTTCTCCTTCTGTGAGACTGACAGCATGCAGCGAGTCAAGACAACAAAGCTGTCACAAACAGCTGTCTGCACGGAGAATGATCATATTTATTTATTGACAATGATTTAGCAGATATGTCTTTTGAGAGGCATAGCCTTAATACCGAGACATCCTGTCCATCCAGTCTAAATGGGATGTTGCAAATAAATCTTGTGGGGAAGCACTCTGAGACTGCTGCCAATAATGGCTTGTAAGCACTCAATCAGTTAAATTTACTGTTATATCTTCTCTTGTGCTAAGAAGGGTTTGTCACTGTGAAGTGTGTGCACGGTTAAAATAAATAAATAAATAAATAAATCAAACACTTTCTAGAACTGACACAGAAAGGCTTCAGTGACTGATACGACTAAGCAGAGCAAAAAAACAACCAGAAACAAAACAAAAACAACCAAAAAAAAAGCAAAAAACAAAACAAAAACAAAAAACAAGCAAAAACAAAAAGCAAAGAACAAAGGAAGAATCTGACAATGTCTGATTTTTTTTTAATATACTTGCCTTTTATTTTCATCTCACTCAATGTCCTGCTCAATTGCATGTTTCAGAAAGTCACATTGTAGCTGCATCACACATTCATGCCAGAAAAAAAAAAAAAAAACTGTTTTGTCTGAGAGTCATACTCCCATTCAAGCGCTAACTGACCTCGGTGAGACAAGAAGTCCAATAAGGTTAAATTAGGGTATAACCAGTACGCACCCATCATTGCTGGAGAACAAGGTGGCAAAGCTCTAGTAGATCTAAAGATATAGAGTTCATGGCCCGTAGAGTGGCTTATGTGCTTAAAGGTACACGGGCTGTGCCCTGTGGTTAATTTAATAATCTCTGCAGATCAGGCCCTCTTAAATGGCAGCAGTAATAACACTCAGAGTCCCAGCTCAGCATTAGAGAGCATGAACAGCGTGGGGTCTGTCGGCGGGTGGGGTGGGGGGGGGTGGGGTGGTCCGTGTTAATCCCCCACTCGTGAGGCAGACTTCTCCTTCCTTTCCATACAGAGCCCCGTCTTCCTTTTCTATCATATCAGTGCGCTGTCCCACTGGCATCCATTAGCTAAGGTGACCACAGTGTTTGTTCCAGGCTATTAGATCTCATCCATTTAGTTGGACCTAACCAGAGGAGTCCGCTCATGTCGGAGGATACACTCAGCGTGTTCTCATCTCACCGAGCCAGCGTGCAGTGGGGACCCCCATCTGACATGGCTAACAGGTTTCTGAGCAAATACTGCATTTAGACACGACCCGCTTTCATGAAGCTGGCAAGGGGTCACATAACTAGGAGATTAAATGTAAGATTATGGTCTTTAAATCCTTGATAAGGACCCAAGCAGAAGTCAAAAGAACACATGACGTACTGCGCATAGGACAATATCATACCCTGCATCCACACATTCACTATGTGTCATTCATCAGTTATCCCGAAGAGAATAAATATTATTGGTTTCTACTCAAAAAAAAAAAAAAGATCACATTAGGTTTCTATTCATGTAAATTTAAAGACAAAAGACACAGATGACGTTTTAATTCTGATTCAAGGTTGTTTATAGTGTTTCGATTCGATGAATACATTGAATACATTGATATACACACAAATGTTCAACTTACCCTATTTTCTTTATGCTGGATCTGTAGATAAAAATAAACAAGGAAGCCGTTTGAATTTCTCTCCCTGGTATATGTCTTATTTCTCTCTCAGGGTTGGTAGTCAGGGGTATTCAGAGCTTCTTCATCACATTATTTCCGCTATTTTCCTAAAATGCAAGAGCTCATATTATTATGTCTGAAATGAAGGGCTTTTTCCCCCAATTGTATCTGATCTACTCTTCTTCGCCCCCAAAAGATCAGAGGCTGTGTTCAAGCGGTTGTACCCACATCAAAGGCCTTATGGACGAGATAATACAGATAACCAGATAATAATGTCATTTTCTCCTCACAAAACATGTTTTCAATGTAATTATCACGACCGGATTTCCACTGAAGTGTATTGGAGCTTCCGTATCTGATACCAGTTGAGCAGAGACAAAGAGCGCATTGCTCTATTTCAAGTAATCTAAGACAGAAATGTATCAATACCTTGTGAGTCCATCCAAGAGTGTTAGGAAAGACAGGAAAAGTGTCTGATTGCAACTCTGTAGACCACTTAGGCTTCCTCATTACTCCATTTTGGATTGAAATGCAAAATCTGTGCTTGTAATAGATGATAGATTATATTTCACTATAATTACTCTAAGCAGCTATAAAAAGCTTCTACCAAAAAAAAAAAACCTTCCTTGAGGGAATTCTTCTTTTACCTGTGCCCGGAATACGGAACCCTGAATCTAAGAACTTGGTATGGTACTGTACTCGAGCATTACAAAAATTAACCTTTTAAAGCAGCTGTGAGGAGTAACATATGGTAGTAAGTTACCTGCAACAGGCATATATAATGTATCATTTCACAACATTATAAAACAAGTTATGGCAGATACAGGACTTTTTTCTGTTTTAGTGGAAGCTTGTTATGGTAACGGGTCATTGAGAAAAAATGTGAACATCTTGAAAAATATACAAGATTTAAAATATTGTTTGCTTTTTACAACATACAAAAGGTTTGTTACACATGTAGAGCACTCATACATTTTAATAGCCAGCTAAAAGAGAAGGGCAAAACTTATTTTATGAACGTCAACTGTTCAAAATGACACTGACAGAAAATTCTCTCTCTCTCTCTCTCTCTCTCTCTCTCTCGTTTGTAAAGTGCAGATGAATCTATGCAAGATAGCCTTCTCAGATCTGGTTTGCCGTCACAGTCTCCCAATATTTGCTATCACTTCCACACCAATGCAGTGCAAATAATTTCCAAAATTACGTGACACATGGTCATATTCCACCTCAGTGTATTAAAGTAGAAGTCAAACAATGAGATGCAGAAGTACCTTGTGAAGATATTTCATTTTCTTATTCAAATGAGACAAACTGAAGAGCTGGAATGTTGAGGAAAACTCAACATTGCTGTGGTATGTGTATATATATATATATATATATATATATATATATATATATATATAGAGAGAGAGAGAGAGAGAGAGAGATAGATAAAATACTGATCAGTGAACAATACTCTCATGGCATTTTCCATGTTCCCCCAAAGGAATACCCAATATGAAAATTCATTCAAAGGTATGGTGTTTGGTACAATATGTGCCTGGAAAGATCTGCATACTTGTTCTGCTATCATAAAAGAAAGCTGACCTTCAGGCTTTGCTGTTTGGAATTGCTTTGATATGCGTTGTCCAAAAAAAAAAAGAAAAAAAAAGTAAACTCTCCCAAAAAGCATTAGTCAAGTGCCACTGTCCTCTTGTTCTTATTGGTTCTGCAAAGAGCATGACATTTACAACCCTCATCTTTAGAGCATTTCTATACAGGGATTATGAGTATAACAAACCTGCTCATCTATCCTCTATCATTCCTTTCATTCCTTTTAAAACAGACATGTGTGATATGCAAATTGGTTCCATATCCATACATCCACACAAAACTCTAGCAAACACGGACTGCACATACCCTTTTTATTTTTAGCCACAAAAGCATCCATCGTTTCCTGTCAGTAACTGTCATTATTGCCTTGCTGTGTGTGAGTAAGCTTACTGCCAACTGTTTCTACTTTTCACACGCTCTGAACAACTCTATGACCCTAAGTCATGCAGCTCAGATAAACGAACACTCCACCCACACACACAAACATGCCCATACACATGAAAAACAACTAGTTTGTATACACTGTTACTATGCAAAAAAAAAAAAAAAGAAAAATCCAATACACAAACACACAACACTCGCAAACAAACACAAATGGACTCAATCCAATGTGGAAGAAAATGGTTTTACGGTGGGGGACTCACATGGAAACCAATGCAAGTGTCAAAGATAAATTGATGTGGTTTTGTGACTTAAATAACCAATAATCTTTCATTCACGAGAACATATGGGAAACTTCTAAACATGATTCACTGACACAGCTCCAGGGCTGGACTATAGAGAGCAATGAAAACTACCACACTGGTTAGCTGTGATGAACTTTAAGAATTCTGAGACCTGTCACCAGTCAAGTTTCCAGTTCGCTTTTCAGGGCCTTGATCCGATTCAGTGAAACACTTCAGAGAAAGTTTTCCACCTCTGAACAGAGAATGAAGTAAGATTTGGAACCTTGCACTCATGTGCCTCTTTCCCACTACCATATGGATTGGTAAACAAATCATTCTCAAATTATGCCGGGATGGCTCATTTTCTTATCGACTCCCAGGTGCCGCTATTTTAATCATTACCTAATTGTCTAGCTGCTCTATCGACAGCGGAGCAGCCCTGCTGCGCTGATTTCTGCTGACACTGCCAGGGGCCCGCTGGATCTGGGTTAACCTTTTGATGTCCATCGATGCTCCATGGGCTGATGATGATTGATCGAGGTGGCCCTTGCCGTTAGATAATACCTAATCAGCGTTCGGAGTAATTTGTGTAAATGAGACCTCATTATTGATGATAGGCAACTTCATGCTCGCTTTCATGCACGCTAATGCTGTCGCTTCCCTCGGATCAGTGAGAAAACTTTGTTCCAGAGGCTGAACTGAGATCGGGACGACATGAAGATGAGTGTGGCTGCTCGGTCCTTCTGATACAAATGTGTAAGTTCAAGCACACAGTCTGATTTCAAGATTAATGTGTTGCATGTCCATTGGAAACAAGGCAAAAGCGCAATTAAGTTAAAATATCTTCACACATTTTATATCTGCAATGTTCACACTTTTATTACAGTAATAGGTACCATGCACAGCTTCAGCTTCTTCCATGATTAGCTACATTTTTCATATCGTAATAGCACTTAATCACCAGAGGGATTTCTTTGGCCTCCATCTGCATATTCGTCTTAATATGACTTCTTTGCTCCATTATGTGACTCCTTTATCTGCGCAGAGTTATCTGCTGGTGAACTATGGCATAAATGACTTCCTAAGATGACTTATTCTGGAAAACCATTTTGTCAGCAGCTCAGGCTAAAATAACCATGGTGGTATATTTAAATGATAATAGCTACTGCAAGTGCTTTGCAGTATACCTATTCACTAAAACCAGGATTATAAAAAGCTTCCATTTAAGTCGACCTTTTTTTTTTTTTTTGAAGAAATTTAATTTCTATGTGGATGGTGAGGAGATAGATACTGTAAAAAATGTCAAAGGAGACAAAGCCGACTTAAAAAACTTTGGGGCTCTTCTTTCGCCCCCCAGCCTCTAAACATATGACAGAGACATCAGACACAAGTTTCACAACTTCAACACTTTCTCTCCTTGGCACACCATGTTCTGTGGTGAAACGCCTGAGTTCCAGTTTGCCTTCTAGAAAATTCTGTTTGTTGAATTCTTTGGCTCATTCCAGTGGTTTTACGAGGGACTGAGGGTTCATATCGTGTGGTCCGTGGCTAAGCCAGCTATAACGCAGAGGATGGAGCTGTGTTCTTAGAGGCATGGAGGAGAGCTGGGCCACCACCTTGATGGGCCCAGTACTTGATGATGATTGATCACGTTGTTTTCTTCATTACTTTAAACCCAATCGGTGCTTGCTGTAATTTGACTAATGATGGCTCATTACTACCAATTGCCGAGTTTAAGGGCTTCTTAATTTTACCCCACCGGTGGATCCTTTGGGACAGTTATGAGATCGATGATCTTGCTTCTAACCACACACACACACACACACACACACACACACACACACACACACACACACATTTTAACAAGAAATCCTCCAGCTTTGTATTTGTTCCCATCTCAGACAGCTATCACAGCAAAGTTCAAATGAATTGTTCAGATAATCACAACTTGTATTTCTTTCCCACTGGGGAGAGCAGAATTTACAGTCAAGCAAGATGACTATGAAGTGAGAAGTTAAGTGTGTTCTGAAGAGAGATTAGTGTACTTGGATGAAAATTTTGTTTGGTTAATTATTGAGAAATAACAAAGGACATGAACACCATTCCTTAAATTGTATGTGTGAGTGTGTGAGTGCGTGCGTGTGTATGTGTGTTTCTCTCCTCATTTGCTGCATATTTTTGTAATGAGATATAATACAATGCAGAGAAGCTGCATTTTTCTAATCTCATTTTCATCTAATTACAATAAATGTCCAAAAACTAAATGTAATTAAAAAAAAAAAAGTTTAAATGGCAAATGGGTCTTTCATTTCTGAACCTTTAATGAACCTCTCATCAAATACACAACACTTTAATTATACTGATTAAACATTCAGACGTACTTGCGTTTATTAATTTAGTCTATTACTGATTGAAATGTGATTGGAAAAAGCATGAATCTCGACATTATTTTATTATTTTCAAGTGTGAATATACAGAGATTAACAACAAATAACAGCAAGCAGCTGCCACATGAACCGGTGTGTATGATATGGAATACATATTTTTATGTAGCGTAAGCTAAACACTGCACATAGTATTTAAATACTTAGACAAGCACCTATTAAACCCTGACCCCGTGGTGCAGAAAACTATTTTTAGCCATGTCGATATCAGTGGCCTTGTGAGAAACCCTTACCGGCATCACTGCATTGCAAGTGAGATGTCCAATGATCCCAAATTGAAATGACATTTATTTAGCACATCCTTTTATTTTAATGAGATTAAATGGGTCATACAATAGCTGTACAGAAAAACAATTACAGGACAGTACTCCTCCTCTGTGCTCACTGAGAGTCGATACGGGGGTGATTGTTCCACGCACTCTGCGTCTGAGTCTCTGTGCTTAGCGTGGAGGAGGCTTTCCATGGGGAGGAGGCTCAGATGTAGGGAGGAGAGATGTCAGGCAAGCTGCTGAAGTGGGGTCACGCCACAGCTTTACACAGGATGATCAGAATCAATAGAAAATTTTGGAAACAGAAGATCTCAAGTCCTCCAGGAGTCTCTTCCAGATCAGGGTGATTCATCATGGCTAACACTTTATTATTGCTCAGATTTCTCTTTGGGTTCCAAAACGAGGATTCCAAGCCCATTTTCAATGCTTAATAATCTGAGACAAAGAGAATGAGGAACATACAATGGGAAAACAGCATTGTCTCACATGTCTCTCTCTTTTTTTTAATTATTATTATTGCATTGAACTGCTTCTTTCAATTAATGCTGAACGTTTGTTATTAAATACGAGTACAATGTAAGAATACTTCATTCCAAAAACAAACGATCTCATATATTAAATAAATCACGTGAGTTATTGTCCTACTTGAGCAATGAACATCTGTGGTAAAATATGACATCAGAAGACACGCACAAAAAAATCCTTTTAGAACAGACCTCATATGCACTACAGAGCACAGAATCCTCCAACGCACACTTGAAGAAGAAAAAAAAAAGCCAAAGAAGTCCTAAACAAACAGCCGTCTCCATGATTTTACCCCAAACAACCAGAAGCCTATGAGGCCCTAATGTTCTAAATTATAGGAGAGAAGAATGAGGCACTATTTCCACACTTTGTTAGTTATGATAGCATTTTCACAACCCTCTGGTCCATTCTGCCCTTTTCATCATAGTCCATTTGGAGAAGCCCTGTAGCAAATGTGGTGTCCTTTCTTCTGCTGGAAATTTTCAGGTCTTCAAAAGCCAGGTGAATGTATGTCCCAATGTCATAGCTGCAACCATAACATACACAATCATTATAGGATGAGACAGGAGAGGACATACATACAGGAAGGGTGCCCACACACACACACACACACACACACACACAAACAAACCCAGATGCATTTGATGTTATCCTTTGTCCGTGTTTGAAGCCAGATTCTTGTTATCAGAGCGCTATTCTCAGTTCCATATCCCAGGTTTTTGAGAGTGGTCCAGGTCTTTCATGTGAGAGCTACACTCAGCCTCTCTCCAGTAGCCAGCAGTGTGTGAGTGCTGACTTACTGTCGCTTATCTTCTCAAAACGCCTGTCTTATGTTACAAGATGACAGGTACAACACAAACACCGGCCACAGTAAATGTACACAAACACAAGTGCTTCAGCTCAAGGGCGTATTTATGGCTGAACGTAATGAAGGTCATCAGCCCGCAGACATAGACTGTGACTGAGTGTATTCACTGTCGCATGAGGAGGACAAACACAAAATAAAATCTCAAAGAAAAAAAATGAAGCAAAAGGAAGAGATTTGTTCCTTTCTTTGTTGAAATATTTGGTGGATATTGTTGTATACCAGTCTTGAAATATAGCCCCACATAGTGCAAATAGTCCAGAAACAGCTAGAAATGATAGAGGGTGTTTATATATTATATTTCTCAGTCCTCAGACTGGAGCTCATTCACAATGATACAAAACAAAAAAACAAATGATACTGGTGCATTAAAAGTGGTTTGTCTTAGAATTGGTCTCCTCTGGTTTGTCTTAGAATAACACAGCCAAATCTAGACACAGACTGTAGAGAGAAAACTGAAACTGGCTTGTTCTCTCCAGCTGCTAAACAGTTTGACAGTGTACTTATGCTTTATTGAGTTGTCTTTTGGCTCTCTGCCCCTTTCTTCCTATCCTTATATCAGCCAATTACAGTGTGTGCAAGCAGGCCCCCTCCCACAGTTCTGATGCTGCTATTTCCTGTTTCCTATTAGAAGGCCAAACTGGAGTGACTGGCGCAGGGAAGGCTGAACTCACAACCACGTAAAGGCAGCGGCCATAACACAGGTTCCAGGAGCCCCCCAAACTTAAAAATAACTGCCACGTAAAACCCTGTGGTAAAATCTTTTTTATTTCCCATTTTACGGACACAAAAACTTAAGCAAGGCTAATCTATGATAAGTAGTTACAAGCTTGAAAATCTTTCTCCTGTGTTTATACCATAAAATAATTGGTGTTTAGGCCTTATTTCACACTTGGAATTTGAACCATATGTGCTTGCAACAAGTCCCTGGAGAATTGAGAGAGAGACAGAGTGAGAGAGAGGTGGGGGGGGGGGGGGGGGGGGGTGTGAGGGGGGTATGGGTTGGGTTTTCTCTTTGACTGTAATCACTTCTCTGGAGGCCCATAGTAGTCCCTAGGCCAAAGAAAACAGTTATGATTGGAAAGTGATCCAGTATGCCCACATGCTGATATGATGGCTAGTATTTTCCTTTCCTAAGCTCCCATCTCCCTTTTTACATCGTCCTCAACTTCAAGTTTTAACTTTACCACAGAAAGTGCAGGGGTGAAAGGAGAAAAGAAAAGAGAGAGAGAGACAGAGAGGGGAACTGAAAAAAGAGTGCGGTCTTTGAAAGTTGCCCCGAGCTGTTTTCTCTCATTTATGACCATCTATCACGCCTTCATTCTTTCCACAAAGATTTACAAGATAAGTGAAGGGCACATTACCATGAAATGAGGTCTGTTTGTCCAGAACATCAGGTGCTGTTGGACTGAAGAATGTGGATTCTGTAATCTCTTACGGTGCAAAACCATCAGATTTAGCAGTGCAGTCTCTCAGGTCCCCCAGGCAGCTCCCCCATGAGGAAGACAAGGGGAGGCTGACTCAATGGAATGTATAGACTTGAGGTCAAAGGGCAGCTGATTTTTTCTTTTTTCTTTTTCCCTCCTACAATTTCTTCCTACAGTTCTTATCATGTGGTTCCTCATAATTTTAATGTCATTACATACAATGGTAAAAGTGTAAAAACCACACACAATATTGTATCGACTTTGGTTGTCTGATTAGGATGTGCATGTGTATTAGAAATTAGGTATACCATGAGCTCAGCTATTCCAAAAATGTCCTCACACTCTGAAAATAGAGCTTTGATATACCATTTGGCAGAAGTTCAGCTAACCAGCTACAAGAGGATTACTTGACACTCCCATTCAACACTACTCGGATCCCTGAAGTGATTCCATGTGATTTGATCATTCATACAATTTACCATCTGCCAAACATGTAACTTACAAAAATGTTACACTGTCACATCAAATCTTTACCTTTCTTATTTACTTCAGAATGCTTGTGGCTCCAAACTAATTGAATTTTCGCCAAACCATTGCTTAAAAAAGAGAAAAAAACAAGAAAGAAAAAAAAAACAACCTTTTTTTGCATTGCAATTATTTGCAAGAACAATTCCATCTTAACGAGCAAAACAAGAATAGCACTGAGTAAAGAGCTTTTTTTTTTTCAAACACATGCTCCACTTGCTCCAGTGAACTGCTCGCTGTTCGTCCAAACTACAGCTCTTTGTGTAGCTTCGTCGTGTGAGAAAGGGTCAGCGCAGGTAATTTGAGTTAACAGATGCTTCAATTCCCACCGATTCTCACACAGAGAAATCATTAGTACACAAGTGGTTGGTACAATTAAAACAGAAGGCAAACGTATTTCCATTGCGGAATCGTTATTCTGGACAATGGGTTGGACGTAATCAACCAAACAAGATACCTGAAACAATGAGGTCCTGCATTCAAATATCTCAGTGTTGACAGGGTTGATAGGGTATTTACACCTTTGATAGGGGAGAAGTATTCAGTGTAAAACCTGGTTGGGATAATGTACTACATTCAGTGTTCTTGTTAAAAGATGAGAACTTTCAATTCAACAGCATTCTGAGTATACTGACAACGCTCAAACACAGAGAAACAGACAGGCTGATTCTGCTTGACCTCTTTAATAGTGTGTATCCTCAAAATACCTTAGTGCAGGGAACAATTAGGATGGGGCCTATAAAATCAGATAAAAAGAGGACGTGAGAAAGGATAAAGAGCATTGTAAAAACTGTGAAATCTACTGACAGTTGCCCATAGTGTGTGAATGTTAGTAAAGTTTAAAGAAACATTGCATTAAATTGAAAGAAGTGACACAATGCCAAAGCTGCCTATTCAGAGAGCAAATACAGACTCATTGGTTCCTCGTTATCTGCGCCTTGTCGTCTTTGCGTGGGTAAATCGCTGTGACGTTAGGCTGCCTGTCTCTGTCTGTAAAGTACAGTAGTTGGAGCACAGATAGATGGCTACAATTACAGACACACATGCTATGCTTAACTTTAAGTTAAAGAAGAGAGAGGTGGCGAGGGTGTACGGACAGGCTCAGTGTGAAGGGACTGTATAGACTTTTTGATACATGTAAGGCATAAATTATGTCCGATGGTGCGAGCTCGATGCCACCGTTGAACAGCCAGTCAATGGAGAGGGCAGGGAGAAGCAATGGAGCGCGGTAATGTGTAATCTTACTACTCAATGGGCTGTGCCCAGCAACGGGACTCTGAATGCTGGAAGTGTCAGAGAGATAAATAGCAGAATGTCCCCCTCGAAAAACATGATTAATACCTCGGCTAGTGACGCTGCAGAAGATGAAGTGGGAGCAGCTGGCTCAGGCAGCGCAGGCACGCAGGGAAAGGGTGGGGGTGTGTGTGTGTGTGGGGGGGGGGGGGGGGGTGTAGACGGGAGCGAGCTCAGCAGAGCAGAGAGGGCAAAGAAGAGGACGCACAGGCAGCCAGGGGGAGGGAGGCCAGGCAAGGGCAAGCCAGGGCTGCTGAGAGAGGAGAGACCCAACCCTATCCTGCAAACACACACACACACACACACACACATATACATATGAATAGGCTTCAATTTGACCATTTCCTCTGGCATAGTGAGAAAACAGGAGTAAGCATTTTAGGTAATCCTTCATTCTTTCAGTCAGTTTCAGATGGGGCTATGTGTTAACTGTCTAATACTATTTCTGTTATTTCATACCATTTGTCTGTAAGTTGATACTTGTCATCTGTGAGCTTAAATAGTTATTTTTATGTAAGGAGCAGCAATCCATTGTGGAAACAAACATGCTGAGAGCAGTTCTCGACGCAGCGCTGAAGTGAGAATAAACTTATAGAGTTAGTGGATCTCCTCTGTCGTGTAAGTAAACATGTCGAGGGGTGGGACACTTTTTCATGGTTCAGAGGCCCTAACCCTCCCCTCACACAATTAACTTTTCCAGAGTAATAGGATGATTGATAAGCTGGAAGTGTCTGCTTTAAGGAGATATTAATCATTCACTCTGGTAATTTTAATTGTGCGTTCCATCATCCCCAGATGCTGGGGATCACCTTCCTGGCAAACAAAGGGCGGCAACACACACTCTCACAGTCATTTTGTTCTAGTTTAACTTTATTTTACGCCGGTTTGTTCGTCCCATCTGTTCGCGCGAGCCTGTACAACCCACGTTTGCGCGCTGACAAGCCGGGGAAAGCAGCGTGTGGGAGTACACTTGTGCGAGTGTGTGTTTGTGTGTGTGAATGTGTGTGTGTGTGTGTATGTGTGTGTGTGCGTGTGCGTGCGTGTGTGTAAACTTTAGGAAAAAAAACAAAAAAACACAGGCATCTATGAAATGGTAAATCTATTCCTCTAAGGTTCGTGACTATCTGCTACACTGACGCCAGCCCCCACTATATGCACACACACACACACACACACACACACACACACGCACACATGCACACACACACGCACAAAGTACGCATGCGTGCACACACATATACAAACACACTCACAGAGTGATGTTACCACATGGTGTGGGCAATATGTCTGCGAAAAGCGCAATTTGGCATTTGAACCGATCTCTATTATTGGAAGTATGTAGACATACTGCAGAGAAGAGTCTGATGAAAAACTATTCTCACTACAAAGACTGCATGCCTCAGGCCTTTCACAGGCTGCGCAGAAAGTAATATATTTCCACAGCACTGATTAGTTCTCTGCCTTCAGTTACATTTTCTCACCTGAGCTAATGTTAGATTAAGGCACCCAAATCAAAACGCTTGTTCCTGCGTTTATCTAAACACTATTATATGGCATGTTGTAGCCATAGGATTATGTACTGTGACTGTAAATAGCATATCTACATATTAAAAACTGAGGATTCACAGTCAGCTGAATGCCAAAGATTATTTGTTGATTCAAATGTTAAATTACATCAAGGTATAGAATCTCAACTTAGCACTGTGATAATTGGCCCTAAAATGGAGCTTCATTGTGCTAGGAACATAGATGATAACGAGTTTGAATTAGTCCACATTACTCAAAGAGACAACCATGATTATTTCAAATCAAATTACTGCAAAACCATGTCAGCAGCTGAGGAATCTTATCAAAGCTGACTCACTTTTAACTATGTCCTATCACACTATTGTGTGAGACACAGATTACAGAGTACATAGCAGAACTATATATACGGAGTGTGCCATTACCTTCTAAACTTTTCTTCTGACACGTGTCAAGTGGGTACATTTAATCAAGAGAGAAATTAATGAGGTGCTGACAGCAGACACTTCATCATTCACTGTAAAGTTTTTGAAAGTTATTGAGGAGGCTGATGTGAATGGTAACTGATTGTCTGGTGGTGTGTACACGCAGGCCACGTAGACTGGACTGGCCAATTCCTGGAGGAGCGTGATAGGAGACATCCTAAAATACAGCAGGCTGCAGTATTTTGCTAAAAGCCATTAATTGCAACCAATATATTAAAAAAAAAAAAGAGCTATTTAATTTTACGTGGGCTTCCGTCTCATCTGTTATCAGTGGCTCACTTGTGTTCGGTACAAAAAGGTAATAGAGGTTTTCAGGGGCTATTCCCCATTTATTATCTAATAATGATGAATGAACATGCCGGCAAGTGACAGCTGTTTGGATGCTTTGTTTGCACTGAGGCATCAATTCGGAACTTTCCTCAAACCATGTCTGTTTGACTTTGAGGAGGTGGGTAGAAAAACTACTTTGATTAGCGTCATTTCAGTATGGGCGGATTTGTACGGCAAACAGATGTATTGTCACAAGAGAATATGGACGCAGTAAGGACAGAGTATCTATTGATTGTCATTTTGCAACTTTTTTTTGGTAGCCTGGTAAGTAGCCTGGTAAAAAGTCACAATATTAAAGTTCAAAATCCAGAACCAGTTTTTTCTCAATGTAGAGCTGTTTGCACAACTAATACACATCCCCCTCTTTTACAACAAAATTTCCACTGATCATCAACATTGATAAAGAATGCCTATTTGACATATTAAAGTTGAACAACTTCCTTGACAGCAAGACAGAAAATAACTTGATCTTTATCATACTGTTTGTGAAAAACAGTGGTGTATGTGTACAATGATAGGTATCCAGGTGCTTTCCCTCACCAGGACCACACAACTGGTTTGACTGTAAAAGCCCTCATTTTATTACCTTTCTCCTCCCACACAACACGCATGACAAAAGACAACCCAAATATTTAGATTTATCTTTCAAAAACACATGAATCTTTGTCAGGTGGTCAATCAGGAGCGTGTAAATGGAGGAGTGCGTTGCCTGTCCGATAATCAGCACCTCTGATATATTAGAGGTCAAGGGGAACGTGATGAAGGGCAGAGGTCATGTTAGTTTGGGGGTGGTTCTGAAACTACCAGGTGTGCGTGGGTGTGTGCGCATGAGTGGGTGAAGGGACAGCCACCCAACGTTTGCTCTGTTCTGTTTGTCCTCATCCTAAACTGTCAGTGACCCTCCCTCATAGTCACGCATGTGCTTGTAAGCCTGTGGTTTTAAGCCTATGAGCTTTTTTTTTTTTTTTATACCTAAACGCTTCACTTGTACTTCTTGCTGTGACTTTCCTGAGGAATTTTCTTTTCCGCTTTTTCTCTGAGCCTGATCTTCGTGCCAACAGAGGTGGTGGTGTTGACAGGACATTTTAAAACAGGCCCTGCGGTCGTTGAGGACTGAAGCAAGAATAAAACAATACGACCGCTTGCTAGCCCTCATTATGTGTGCCATGCTCCGCTCTGGCCCACTTGCTCCGCTGCACTGCTAAAAGACAATTAATCCTAATAATCAAGAGCCTAGGTATCATTCCTCATTCTGGCAGCTCTCTTTTTCTCCATAGGGGCCAGACAAGGGAGTTGCTCTAACCTAACACAGATGAACTCCACACAGATGCGTGTTTAAATGAGTAATCTTTTCTAAAGGCGTTATCACAAATTCAGGGCTTAAAGGCAGAACTCCTGTGTCATTATAATGGTTGGAGACAAGAGCTTAGAGCACTTTGGTGACTAAGCTTGAGTCAGCCTTTTTTATAGGTTGGCAAAAAAAAAAAAATGCGATGAGACACTTGGAGTTGCCAGTTTCAAAAAGTGTTATTTATATAGCTTTCCACGTGGCTGCAGGGCCCTGCAGAAAATGGATTATAGCTTTCAACAAGAGTTTAGAGCCAGAGATTTGGATTATGTAAGCAGGACATTTGACAGGGCAACACAAGTATTTAAAAAAAATGTATATGTATGTATATGTGTGTGTATGTGTGTGTGTGTGTGTGTGTGTATGTGTGTGTGTGTGTGTGTGTGTGTGTGTTTCCCCAAGCTTTTCTTTAGATACACAATTATTTGAGAGAATGGGCAGTAACTGAGAAAAACACAGACAATACCATTAATTCAAAACTATCTCCATTTTTTTTTTACCAGCTACAGAACAAATTCCTGGTGATAAGTGGTACTGTTGCTACATTTTCAGTCTCATCTGAGATTAATTACCTCATATCAGCAATGCAGAGGAGTCTGGCTAAACGAGTGTAGATGCTTGAATAACATTAATAATGTTCGTTAGGCAGAAAGGTAATGTTTGAATTGATATTTACATTGAAGTAAATCATAACCCTTTTTCACTTCGATTTGAGTTGATAAGAGATTATTTGTGTTATATTTTTAGCAAATCGCTCTCTGCAGAACTCACGAGTGACCTAATACTCCAATTAAAACAAAGAATAACAAAAAAAAAGGCTTTTTTTTCGGTTTGTTTTTCTTTTATTTTTTCAGTGGCTATTACATTTGGATGAAACTTGTGAGCGTGACTACCGAGCCCTGTTTTGCATTTTTGGAGTTGTAACTTAATTCTCTCACAGTTGTGGGAAACATTTTGAGGTAGTTGGGGATTGGCATGATCCTAGTAGACCGTAACTTGGTACAAATGAGCAGATGTTGAGGGTGGACTGTTCGGATAAAAAAACCAAAAAACCAAAACATTCTAGTACAGCAATTATACGAGAGAGGTAGTAAGCAAAGCCCATCACAGTATGAGCTCCCTGCATCTCCGCAGCACGCTCAGCAACCCACACAACAAGCTCATTAGACCTGGCTACACATTCTCTCTTATTTGGGCTTGAAAAATTAATGCACTGGCACCTGGAGTCGCATAGTTATCCAATCTGAGGCGAGCTGTGCAGAATCCACATTCGGCCTGTGAGTGATCTCCTTAAAGATGGGATGAAAAGTGACCAACTCTGCCCAGTTTTAAGCGATAACTCCCTCCTCCCTCTTCTTTTTTTGTCTGGAGTGCTAGGCAATGGGGCAGGCATATTAATCACACTCACAGCCACTAATGCTAACAATCAGTCAAAGTGCTTGGCTTGGCTCTCCATCTCCACTGACAGGCAGGTTTGTCCTGAGGCCTGCTGATTTGTCCTGCCACTTCTGCCTCTAGGACAAAACACAAACATACACACACACACACACACACACACACACACACACAGAGAGAGAGAGAGAGAGAGAGAGAGAGAGAGAAATCCTTTTTCTAACTAAAGTCAATAGCATATGGATCAAACAGAGTTTGAGAGACATTTTCATTTGAAAAACTGAATATGAGTCACTTTTACTCGGTGACCTCTGGGTGTGATTGAAGTGGTGTCTATCAGTCTAGGTAATAGTGAGTGATATGTCTCTGTGTATGTACATGTGTGCAGTCAGCCTTTTTTTTTACTCTGTCCAAGATACACACACACACACATACACTATATGATCGGGACTATATGTATATATACATACATACACATACATACATACATACATACATACATACATACATACATATATACATACATATATATATATATATATATATATATATATATATATATATATATATATATATATATATATATATATATATATATATTCTGACTGGGGGGACTGATCCTTGGAAAATCCATTGAATCAGTCCCAGTCAGAACTAAACAACAACTGAATAAAGAAGAGAGAATGTTGCACACTTATGTAGTGTTCACAGACACTAGCAGCTGGCAGGCTCCAGTGAGGGAGCGAGCCATGCTGAGCTCCTACCTGACTGTCATCCTGCAGTGGGCTGAGGCAGAACCCGCATGTTTGCATTCACACGGGAAGAATATGGCCTGCTTGACAGCTCCAAGCTGACAACTGTAACAGTGACACCAATCATACAAAATCAGCACAGAGGATCTCTCTCGGAAAGCTGAAGCTTGGGGGAAGAAAAAAAAAAAAAAAAAACCTGGCAAATTCATGGAAAGCAGCGTGGTGAGCACAGTAATGGATGGATGGATGGATGGATGTATGCTTGTGTACAGTGTGTGTGTGTGTGTGTGTGTGTGTGTGTGTGTGTGCATTCTTGTCTCTCTGTTATTTATTTTTTTTTCTCTCCCAGTTTAAATCCGGGTGCTAATTATTGGGCTTCACATAGCGTAAAATGTACAGCTGTGGGAACTGTCAGTGCTCCACGGGCTGTTAAGTTTGTGTGCATTTTGACAGTGGGTGGGTCCCCCCTCCCTCCCTTGTTTCCTTCACTGAAGAGAAACTACAGGATTTCAATGCCATGCCAACCTCAATCAGCAGTCTGTCCTCCTCTTCCCTGTGTGCTTCACAGACATATATAAATCAGAGGGTAGGAGCGGCAGTAGCGCTATGGAAAGAGTAGGGTTTGTTTTAGAGCCTGAGAGATTGTACACAATGTTTCTCTCCCTCTGTTGCTATTCTTTGGTCACACATCTGCTTGAATAAAACATAAAACAACAAATAAGATAGTAGAGTATCCCGCAAAGCCCAGAAATAGAATGGAACACTAATGTCAATCATTAACCCAGAAAATATGTGAAAAAAAAAAAAAAAAATTACACTTGAATATCCCGATAAATAATCTGGTAGGCATAGAGCACATTAGTTTGTTAATTTTTAATTAGACTGCTCACTCTTGGGGATGGATTTTACAGAAAAACAGATTGGTATCAATTTTGATGACTCTATTTTTGAAGAATTCCAGATGCTTTGGTCTGTTTTTTGGGTCTTCTCACAAAAAAAAAAGAAAAAGAGAGAAAGTTCAGCCGGCTTTCAGCAATCTCCCAGTATCATGACGCACTCAGTATCCTCAGATTAATGTACAGCAGTCCAGACCAGCTAACTCATGTTTTCTTGAGTGTATGCTGCAAGCAGTAAAAATGCTGACATCAAAATTTAAGCAAGCTGCATTAATTACTCAGGGACAGATAAGGAAGGATGGCTATTTTAACATAGTGTGTCTATCATTTCTTATTATGTGACATTTATATTTATTATTCAAAGTTTTAACTCTATGAATTCCATTCAATATGTAGTTGATAATTTACTAAAGTGTAAAACCCTTGAACACAGTGTATCAAAAATTCATGAGCACTGTGATTCATGAATCTGTCAGCATACGTCGTTAACTGAGAAGGATTTGAAATAGGTCATTTTACATGTCACATCTCTGTAATAACACATTTACTAAAAATACATTTTCAATCATGCCTATTCAGCCATTTTGAAAAGATTCAACTATTCATCTAGGTAGTGTGTGGCTTATTTCACTAATATGTGAAATAATTCATACCACAGAAACCATATTTCAGGATCATAGAATCAGATAATTGCTGACGAGACCTCAGTAGAAGGAGTGCTCTTCAACAGAAAAGAGGCCACAATTCTACTTGCACTGACATGTCTGAATATATGACATTACATGGAGTGTTGACCAAGTAGAGTACTCACTGGGAAATAATTCAGCATTGATCAAGCGATGAAGTTTTTATCACACAACCAAAGTCAAAGTGCGCAACATTAGACTTCAGCAAGAAAAAAACACAGAGGAAGAGAGAATGATAAAAGGCTAAAAAACGTAAAGTGGAAAGAACAGCACTGAGCATGCATGGAGAAACACATAGGTGAGTATGTAATCCCAGGGAATGCTAGCACTGGAATGCTCTTTGACCATGAAATGGCCCAGCCTGGTAATGGTGGTTAATGGGTATGTGGTGCGGTGTTGCAGAGTTGGAGTGGAGTTGAGGCCAAGCAGGAGGGAAACTGTCTCTGGGGATTTGGGCTGTGTTAGCAGGGTTCCTGTACAGTGCAGGGGACTATGCCAGGTCAGGCTACTGATGATAGCATTTTTCTTGACATTCTAATTGCTGACTCTGTGCCACTGCGTGGAGCCATCAACACGAGGAGGTCTGAAGCTTTGACTTAGAGTCCATCAAGAAGATAGACAGACAGAATTAGAAAACAGAGAAACCTGTCTTTCATTTTATACATCCTGTTTTCTCATGTACTCTCTCTTTCTCTCTCACTCTTTGAGTGTGTATGTATGTGAGTGTGTGTGTATGTGTGTGTGTGTGTGTGTATGTGTGTGGCAGGGATGGGGGAGAGAAAGTTTAAGCATATGTGTGTTTACTGAGAGAATGAGACAATCTGGTCCCACAAAACTGTCCTTCACATTTAGTAGATTATAAACCTTTTATTGGGGAAGGTCAAACCTAACTTTTCACACTGCTCTGAATTCACATTTGCCATATATACAGCAAATCAAACTTTGGACCTACCACCGAAACAAGAGAACTGCATTTAAAATTGAATTTATCCAAAAGATAGCCCTGAGTGTACTGCTGCATAAATTAGAGCGCATGTGAGGGAGAAACACATTGCACGCCCTGACCTTTGTACAGGCAGTACACACAGGGAAAAAAACAAACAAAAAAACAACAGCAAAAAAAAAAAACAGAGCTATAAGCCTTAATGCCTCAAACACACAGTTATATATATTGACGGCATGACCTAGGTGTCACCAGCAGGGAAAATATGCGTTCGATCAGATGCATGAAACTAACAACCGCTGAATGGAATGGCTGACTAAAAAAACACCAGTACCTACCTAAAATACGAATACATTTAATTGTGTATGCGTGTATATGTGTATGTGTGTTAGTTTTTCAGTAAAGAGAAAGGTATAACTTTTCTGTTTATCCATTAAAATATCTCAGTGATACAATACTAAAAGGTATAAAATACCTACTGTGTTTCAATATGTGAAAAAGAGTGAAAAAAACAGAGGATTCAAGGATATTAAGTGGTCATGTAGAAATAAATGAATGCCAGGCTATGTCCTGTTAGCCTGACCTTTGCAGACGTGTCTTGCTGAATACTCAACTGTCCCTCTAGTTCTCTTTGGCCCCTTCCTCTGTATCTGTGCAGCTGATAGGACTAATTACTGCAGGAGAATAAACCGCAGGAAGTGAAATGTCTCTGACTGACACATTGGCCTCATCCTTTGAAGGTCTCATCATCGTGTCCTCCAGCTAAATTCTGCAAAGGGCAAAAATAGAGGGATGCGTCTTTCCTTAAGACACAGGCCATGTCAGAGGCCAAGGGTGACCAGAAGAGGCCTTATTTGATAACCATCCAGCCATATTGCCCATGACAATGCAAAGGTATCACAAATGGCGCATTTACTGGTGTCTCTATGGAAAGGTCATTACAGTGATCTAGAATGAAACGTGACTAGATGACTGGGTGACTTTTCACCCCTGACCAAGATCTACGGACCAGAATGTGCCTAAGGATAATGGTTTATTTGTTGTCTAAAAAGAGAGTTCCCTATAAAGATTGAAACATTGAATAGGGTCCATAACCATAGTGAAAGGCGATGTCCAAGATTGAAAGAGTGCAAAAATTATGCGGAGCATGAATGATCTGAAGTTGAAGTTACCCAGTTATTCCATCTATGCACTGAAATAATTTGGGCAGCTGATCTTATTTTCAGTAATTTGTCACTCTATAGACATTATTAATAGTCATAGGGTTTGACAAACAAGCATTCAACTTCAGTGCAGTAACCATCCAGGATAATCTACTCACACTCAAACACAAACAAAGACACACATACATAAAGAGCAGAATGTATTGCAGCCCTCTTTAATCAGTCCTGGCAATGTCTCGTATGATCGAAGATTGACTTATTCATAGTGTGATGCAGACACAATGAAAAGACAGAGCGGTGACGGATGAGCTATAAAACACATTTGACAAACTCTCATCTTTGAAGCACAGAATGACAAGAGGGATACGTGGTCAACAATTACCCATTGTCTGAGCTGCCCTTCCTGTCTCTTTCTGAATACTGAATGCTTGGCTTCGCTAACCTAACGCAGTGAGGTACGATGCCTAACGTACGGACACTGCGAGTGACTGTCGGGTGTCACTGTAATAAATGCTTTCGGTCACACAAAAAGCCAAGGGGGAAACGAGGGCTTAAGTCACAATACCTCATTCCAGAGGCACTTCATAAAAGTCAATTCCCATAACTGTCTTTAGTGAGAATATGAAACCTGACACTAGGGCCTCCTTTCGTTCAGAACAGGAAACAGCGTCCGAGTGCAACAGACTCAAACTTCTCCTTTGTGATTTATATTATGTAAACCACAACGGCATCAGTTCAAGGTATCCTCTTTCTAAGCAAAAACCAATTCCCCTGAAGAGCTGCTGTCAAGTACCTCAGACACACCCTATTAACTCTGTTTGTCCTACAAACAGCAGAGAAACGAGTGGAAGCGAGGAAGGGATCAGGGCGTTTACATCCTCTGCACTCAAAAAGACTCCAGGAGCCAAGTGCAGCCTACAGGCCCCAGTCTCCGGTGATGCTAAACACATCAGACATGAGCCTTTGATCCATACAAGTGTCTGGGATAACATGGTCTTCACGCTTGGCACTTACCTCCGTGCCCTTTCATGGCCTAAAGGTCAGTAGACCTGGGGTCTGTACCATCTCAGGTTTCACACAAAACAGAACCTAATGGTGTCAACTTACTGTCACCCCCTAGTGGGACGTGGGATTAGGGGGCAGAGGAGTATTCAGTGTGTTTTCAATGAAACAGGGAAAGGACATATTTTTTTCTTTTTCAAAAGAATCCATAAATACTTCAAAGATATACACCTTTGAGAGAATATCAAAACAAAGTAGCTTAGAACAGCTTACTTTACTGCCCATGAGGATGTAACCTGTCTCTCATTAAAAGTCAATGTGCAAAAACCTGCATACAAAACTCACCTCTTGCACACTGCAGACAACTGTTTTGAGCTATAGCCTACCAGCTGTCTGATGTATAGCCATCAAGTATTGCTGATATGACAAATGGTAGTTTTACTACCACAAGCGTATCATGTATTGCAACTTTTAAAGCTGTTACCTTCACTGCCACTGCTATTAACTACCTCTGAAACTTCAGTGATGCCTCCTCTGTCCTCACACACTCTATTATCCCAGCGCTAATAACAATGACACAAGCCTCCTCGGGCATGGCCATAAAGAGAGCTGCGGAGACTCAGTGACAAGCTATGGAAAAGGTACAATGCAGTTTTCTCCTTATACCTCCCTCCAGTCGGCAGTTTGCACATACTCAGCTGGATTAAGTTTTCTGGCAGTTAATTTCTCCCTTTGAAGTACTTAAACAGGAGGTCAGTGCAGATCTCCATATCAAAGCTTTTATGAATTAAGCCATTTTTCCTCCTCATCTTATTTGGTTGAGCAGTGAGAGAGAGAGAGAAACAGAGAGAGAGAGAGAGAGAGAGAGAGAGAGAGTAGCCCGCAGTGATATGCTATTGTCAACCTCCACACAGACTCCTTTTTTAAACAGGAGTAACATTGCAACAGAGAGAATCAGCAGCATTCTAGTGAAGCGAAGAATAAGATCACTGGGCTTTCTCAGTGAGGTCAATGGGGAGGCGAGGCTCCGTCACGTTTAAAATTCAGCCCCTTTTTCACAACACCGGGCAAGCCACAAAATCTGCCTGCTTTTATGTAAAGAGAAGCAAGGGCTTTAAGTGAATACGTAAGCCTTAATGAATGCATGGATCTCATGGGGTGCGTGTGTGTGTGTGTGTGTGTGTGTGTGTGTGTGTTTGTGGATAGAGGGAAAGAGAGGGAGGGGTTCAAGTCAAGCAGGGGCAGGGTCAGAATCACACAGGGAATAATCCGGTGTGTCAACATGAAAACTGTTAGCTCACAGCATCACAACCTGCGGCTAAATTTACAGTGAAGAGCAACCTAGTGCGTCAGCCGTCTTTGATGTGCTTAATCTACACACCAATGAAGTATGAGGCTTCAGACTAATGCTTAGGCTTTGCTGTGAAATTCATGCTCACAAACAATGTCAAACACTCTCTCACTGAGCATACGCTGGGTTCTCCCATGACGAGAGAACAGCATTTGGTCTAGAAGGGAAATACATAATTTACCAAATTATGTGCTGAAACATAAACCCATTATGGCATGAAGAGAACTGAACTAAAAACTCGACTTTGTAGTGCCTTAATCCTGCAGTCGTAAGATGGAGAGAGTAAAGTAAAAAAATATATATATTGCAAAAAAAGAAAAAAAAAAAACGAAAAGAAAACGCAACTTGATAGAAAGAAAATACTCAATCCTGTCAGAGTTTGTCCCTATGAATATTCCGTCTTTCACGAGCGGCCTCTTTGTCTCAGAAACACTGAACTTCAACATTGGCCTGACCTGACCCTACAGAGTACGACTAAAGCCAAGAGGACAGCCCTGCTATGACATGTCACAGTCTTGGGGGGGGTCTGCTGGTGGGTTTGACTCTGTTGTCTGTGTCCTCTGCCTGCCCCCGTTTACTCTATGAGAGCAGCAGGACAGAGAGTCTGACACGTCAGAGCTGCTGCTGCTCTCCTGGTGCCCTCTTTCATTCTCACCATCACAAGAGCCTTTGCCTGCAGAGACGCAGCCATCCAGAGGCCCGGGCCCGTCGGCTTTGACTGGGCCAAGATCCAATCAAGCCTGGAGGGGCGGGTCATTCTTCTCCCTGACTCGACTTGCTATGATCTCTGGGCCAGTTCTAAAAGGGTGCCTGACTTGATTTGAGCAGACAGTGCCTTTGAAAGCTCCCTCACGCTGAGCCACTGTACCCTGGAAAAGGGAGGAGCAGGGTCACACTGCATATAGTCAGGATAAAGCAGCAAGTAAGAGAGGGAAAAATGAAGCCCATAGCCATGCCCTGAGTGCTGATGGCAAGCTGTCTCATGTGTGGCCCTGGCGGATCACGTCAGCCTAACTATTGGAGGCATGTACCGCAGACTGCAAGAGACCACACAAATCTAACGCTGCTCATTATTTAAAGGATCTTGAACAAAGATACCATCGGTGCGATTTAAGATAAGACGCAGCCCGTCCGGATTAAGATGACATAATAACGAAAGGGTGTCTCACAAACGTAGCGCAAATATTGTTATTCATGATTTTCAACCCTGACATAGGCCCACATCAGTATAAATAAGTGTTTTACTCTCACCGGAAATGTATTAAAGTGTTTTGCAGAGCTGTGATCATGTTAGCATCTGAACTAGACATACAGATAACTATATCTATACATCTAAATCTTCGGAACTCCACAATGTCCTTAATATCGCTGGACATGGTTGGTGTGCAATGAAATGTAAAAATAATTCAGCATGTGGTATGTTATACATTTCTCCCCGCAACATTTTTCTTTCCTTTTTGGCACAGCAATAGTTGATCTGATCAAAGCAGACACTGCCTCCGAGGACTGCAAGCCAGTGCAACCCTGAAAACCAGCCCGGGTCAAGGGTCAGTGGAGGGGAAGTCGAGATCCAAGTCCTATCCCATTGTGTGACACGCTGGTTTCACCCAATCGCCCCAGAGGCTCAGTGTCAGAGTTAACACTTCAAACAGGCCATATCTTCACTAGACACAAAGGACACAACTGCTTGCCATCATCACCATTTCTCCCAGGAAAAAGAGATATGGATCCCTCTCAAAGGTCAAAGCCAGTTGAAGTTTCCTTGATTAAGTCGCGGTTTTGTTGTTTGACTTTTCCCTGCTGAAAGCTCCACTTTTCAATGCAAATCGAGCCTTTTCTATGAAGGAAGAAGGGGAAAAAAAACCCACTACTGAACTTAAGCTTTTTTGAACTAACCTTTTGGTATGTCAACACAAAGTGCAATGTTGGTGCTAATTTATCTATAAAAGGAAAGAAAAAATAGTGTCTATAAAAGATGTGGAATATTCCTTCCTTTGAAAGATATATTGGAAAATACCTACATGCAAAAAAGTAGCATTTTGTAGATACCATGTATTTTACATAAGTATTTATCTGATTATTCAGCAATAGCTGTTCCGTAATAGCTTTAGCTGTATTAGAAATTTGAAAAAGCAAAAAACAACAGCAACAAAAAACAGAATAACCTAAATATCAGCATACCCTGACACATCTTTATCACAATGTAAAGTCATATAAGTAACTCTATAATACTGTAAATATGTAATACCATAATTCCAAGCACTGTCACTAGGCCCCTCCAGATGAAATCATAATAGTAACAATGTTCCTGTGTGGCACTCCACTTGTCGAGAATAACATCACTATCCAATCACGACATCTGTTTGATTCTCAATTTCTAAACCATAAATCAGTTCAGAGAAGGTGACCACGCACAAGTCCAGCTTGTGAGAAATCTCAAAACACTGTGGTTTAATTTCCAACTGAAACAGACGTACGAGTATTACACTGGCAAACTTCTTGTTGTGCAGCAAACACGGGAACCACAATCATTTGTCTACAGAAAAAGAAAAAGAAAACAGCACACAGTAAAACTGTTCGACTCAGTCAGTGAGGTGCACCTGAGTCTTGGAGGGAGATGAAACACCCTATTTTATGGCTGACTAGTTTCTGCCAACACTTGCTGTCTGCATTGCTACTAATCTGTAACAGACTAAACCACAAGGCCGCCCGGAGTCGCTCTAGAGTTTTGCATCTCCGCCCGCCTCCTCCACTCCAACATCCAACAACAGATAAAGAAAAAAAAAATCATCAAAAGACTTGTTAATAAATATATAATTGTGTGGTCAAAGAGTGTGTTTTCTCTCTGTGTGAAACCTCCCTATTGCTACACCGAGCAGAACACGCTGCAGGCATTCTTTTGATGGAAGGTCTCATTTCCAGTCTCCTGCCGTGCAATATTCAGTCCAGTCTAAAATAATACACGACTCATTTCAGGACTCAGAGACCTCTCAAATATGCCGACAATAACGGACAGCCCGACATCAAATGAAAAACAGCTTTTCGCAGGAAGGGTTTGAGTGACACTCCTAAACCTGTGGTGAAAATGTTCCCCTGATCCTCACTCATAGATGACACAGTAGTGCGATACAGCCCGGTTGTTATCGGGATTGTTGAATTGCGGTGATTGAAGCTCAGAACTTTACAGACAACATGGAAGGTTATGGCTGATTATGGATACAGCTAAATGATTCGGCTGTTAATGTTATATTAAATATTACCAGCAATTCATGTTCAGTGACATAAACAATTTAAAATCTACCATAACAGCACTAGCAGACATGCCAAATTTACTCATTCCGGACCTCACATTATCCCGTTTTGAATTTCATTTGAAATTAATTTTGAATAAACCAGATGTTGTGTTCTAACATTAGCCAGTTGGCAAAATGCTACTGCACTTTGTGGATTTTCAGGAGTCTGGTGTGTTAGATTGTAATTAATCAAAAATAAATAAATAAACAAATTAATAATAATAATAATAATAATAATAATAATAATAATAATAATAATAATAATAACGCAAACACGCTTCTAAATATTCCAAATTCAGCAGCAGTTAGGATGTTTTTTGGGCTGTGAATGCTGAACTGAAATATTAATAAAGTCTAGCTGACAAAGTGTGCACTTCTGGACAGTTATACAGAGGCAGAAAAAATACTGAGATATGCCATCATGTACAGGGACTGAGTCGGAGACAGAGACAGAGAGGGGGGGAGAGAGAGAGAGAGAGAGAGAGAGAGAGAGAGAGAGAGAGATGAGAACCAGAAAATGTTACTATGGAAGACTTTGGTGTGAGGTTTCAAGGACTTAAGAATCCTAGGTTCTCCTCAGCACATCCATCCTTCATCTCTGATAATCAAGCTTGGCCACAGAGTCTCTCTTTGGAAGAAGAGAAGAAGCATGTCGCCAGTCTTCTTCTCACTCATCCTGAGGCCTGCCAGTCGTGGGTCTTCCTCTTGAAGTCCTCTGTCACATTTACAGCTTCAAACACCAGGCAGAGCCTTTTTCAAAACAGACTGTCGTCTCTTTCAAGGCAAATCTCCCCTGTGCCACGTTAGCATGAAATAAGGGGGCAGGAGATTGAATGCAAAAGGAAGCCTAGAGAAACCAAGACCATAGCCACTGTGAACCAGCTTGCCGCCTTTACACAAAAGCACCACAATACAGGCTTCTAGCAGCCAGAGTTAAATAAGAGCAGCAACATCCACTTACACACTCGGCAGTTTAAAACTGAACAAAAGCAAAGATGAAATCAAATTGTGAGAAATAAAAATGGATGTGAAATACATCTTTGGGGAACATTAAAAAAAAAAAATCTTTCAAATTTTACTCGAAAATATCCGGCATATTATTTGAATGGCCGGCTAAATGATTTGTTGGTTTATGATAAACCAAATGCAACAAAACAGTTTCTAGAATATTATCACATGCTAAACGGAGAAAAGTGCTTTTAAACTGGATTACCTAGCCAGACAAATATACAGACACAAAGACACGCGCGCACACACATACACACACATGCGCACATACACATAATGTCCTTCAACATAAGGCTGGAGACCATTAAACGGGTGCAATCTCTCCTCGTGCTCTGTAGGCAGGTATCAGCGAGAGGAGGCGTCGGGTGGACGTGTTGCGACATGCTGCTCCTGAGAGCAGGAGGCCACTCTCTTTCTTCTCGCTCTCTCTCCTTTTCTCCCTCCCTCCTTCCCAGAGCACCCGGCCACCCAGCCACACACAATTACACCCACAGTGAGCTTGCTGCTTCACCCCCACCCTGCCACAGGGCCAACGCTCAGCTAGATCTCAGCGTGCGAGCCCAATGATCTGTTTTTAATTAATCAATCAAAGCTAATCAAGGTAAACCTTGCTTTTTAAACAGGTCAGAACACACACTGCTCCAAAAGCTTTTTTCTTTCCTTCCCTCTCATGGAAAGCAGTTGCCTATATTTGTCAGAGAGCAGACTTTAAAAAAAGGCAACGAAACAAAACAAGGGCAATAAAACTATGGGTTATATTGGCTACCTCCAAAATATTTCTTTTATAATTTTGCACCAGAAACATGCAGGGAAACTTATCTTAGTACCAAATATATAGATTACACTTACTTAGTGCACAGGCCAGTGTGGCCAATATGACACGGACACGGACACGAACAGCATGTCACTGCATGCCATCAAGAATGTTGTCAGATCAAGCATGTGATATTTTTCGTCTTCGACATTTTTGTGTCTTAATGTAGGTTTTTATAAACGGCCTATTTGCAAAGGTTGGAAATGCATTTTCAAAATAAAATTGCTCATTTCTATAATGAGGCAACAAATGTTTATAAATTAAACTTGACGACAAAAAGATAACCACGGTCATACTCACTTCGTCGCAGTTGTCCGAAATTCTCTGTTTCACATAAATGTTATGTAGACATTTTTGGACGGCCAAATCGTTGCACGGACATAGTTGAAAAAGGCTAAAACAGTGAAACGGCAAATCACAGCAGTCAGATTGCCTCTCCGAGTGTCTGACCGAAACCCGTCCGAGGAGACGCATTTGTCCACTGAGAGGCGCTACAGCCCGCCATATGGTTGGAGGACTTCTTGCATAGAGGTAATCCACCGATCCACTGGAGCTGTATTGCTGTGCTGAATTAGAAATCTGTAAGAGAGAGGATATTTATCAAACCATCGATTGATCAGAAACATTTAGCTGGTAGGAATTACAAAGTTTGTGGAAATCGCTTATCACACAGGTTTGAAATGGCAAACGGGCAAAATTTTCCTCTTCGGATGTTTTAGGTCTATATGCTGTTATATTAATTCACGTTGCTGGCAAAACAGTGAGCATAAACGCACTAGTTTTTACTTCTGAAGTCAGTGAAGGTGGATAAGATATCCCACTACTGTCCGTTTTTTCTGGTAACTCTTGAATTAGCGAAACCGCAGACCTGCCTGGATACAGTGTTGCAAAAGGTCAGAAATTTTTGTGGAAGGACAGAAATTTATACAAAGTTCTTAGTATCCCTCTGGGATGATCTATATAGATGTACAAATTCATATAGATTAATAGATTCTTGATTACCAATAACAATTTCCATGTTTAATGATGATGTTTTCTCCAAAGGGAATGAAATACATACGTACATACATACATACATACATACATACATAAGAGGACTGCAACATAACACGACAAATTATAGAACAGCATTTTTTAACCCAGCTTGCTATTTGTCAACTTCTTATTCAACTGTGGGGTTTTTTTTGTTGCTGTTGATCAAATGTTCTGAATAAATTTCTAGAGTTATTAACATTTAGTGTTAAGGTTCTCAAAAACTTAGAGGTAGTACGTATTTTGTAAACCTGTAGTCACTAGAGGAGAAATTCTAAAAGGGTGTTTGAAAACTGCTGTGTGTGTGTGTGTGTGTGTGTGTGTGTGTGTGTCTGTGTGTGTATATATATATATATATATATATATATATATATAAACACATGAAAATAGCTGTTGTTCATTTTAAGGAAAACATACAGATTTTCGCTGCATGAAAGACATCTCAGTGTTACGGGGATACAGCATGCTGAAAAGTCTGAATTGACCGATGGAGGACCCCCCACAGGAGGCTCACAGCCTGTGTAGTATGTTAGAGACCTTAAACAGGGGCATCCCCAGGGCTATTCTCACATATGCTGACAAGTTGAGAAACAAAGCCTGCACCTTTACAAAATACGGGGAGAAGAGAGTCATTTGCAGATTAGACTGTACTTAAGACTGAGGCATCTGCCTGAGCCGCATTAGAGATGAAGCGGCCATCAGACGACATCAGAGCACTACACACAGTTTTACAGACATCCGATAAAACATCAAGATTTGAGCTCTTAGAGCATAGGAGACAGAAAGAGAGAGAGAGAGAGAGAGACAGAGAAAGAGAGAAAGAGAGAAAGAGAGAGAGAGAGAGAGAGAGAGAGAGCAAGCGAGCAAAGCAGTTCTAAACCCAGTTCGAATGGTTCTTGGGTGGGACACAGACAGATGGGGTGTATAGTCTGAGAGATGCTCAAGGTCAACTGGAGACTGGGTGGCAAAGCTGTGGGCACTGCTTTTAGCTGTGTTTCTGAAGTAGACTTAAAGAAACAGATTGCTCAGATTGTGTCGTCAAAACCAAACTCTTCAGACCATATTGCTGTATTTTTTATCCGTCTTTGTCCAGAATGCTACGGGCAGTAAATGCAGACACCAACTGGTCAAATAATTGTAACGTCTACAGGATGAGGCAGGAGAGTATGGTTTAGGACGTTGAAAGGACGTGTGTCTTTTATCCTTACTTTTGTATCCCTCTCAAGTTGAGCAGCTTTCCCATCACAGCAGTAAAGGGATTGGTTAGTCAGTCTAAATGTGAACGGGTTATGAACACAAAACCGGTCGTGTGAGGAGCAGCGCTCAGTCCAGCGTGTCATTCAGCACTCTTTGGTGACAACGATTAAAGGACTAAATGGCAGGGAATGTAGTGTCATGTCAAAATGTACAGTAGAAATAAACTGGGCACATTTGTCCACAGGTTGACATTTCATAATGTTCCTGTTTTTACACTAAAGACAGGTTGGGGCTTCCCTGTTTTTATAGTAAGGACAGGTTTTTGTGGTACCAGCCTTGGTCCTCTGTTTACTGGGTGTAGAGAAAACACTTGCTGTGGTTTGGTAGATTAACAGAGAGCCCCCTAATGGAGTAATTACAGCGAGCCAAACATCTATTTTTCACCAGTGCACCACCATTACTCTCAGTCTCCCTAGCCACTCCATTGGAAGTCACTTACTCTCCTTACAATGAGTTATCATTGACTGCCATTTAGACGCTCTGGAGCAATTTGTCTTACTGAGGCCATGGGTTGGCCTCATTGCAGTGAACAATCAGTCTTTCTCCTATATATCAAACATTCGTGGGTGAAAAAGAGAGAGAAAATGCCCCACAAACAGATAGCAGTGAGTGGCTAATAGATACTTTGAAGGAGGGAGGCAAGAAAAATTAATGTATTAGATTAAAGAGGCAGGAACCGGGCTGCACTCTGCTGCTGCGTTGAGTTGAGTGCAGACATTGCTATGGCGATAGCTGTAGCCTTGTGGAAATGGTAGGCTTTATGTCCAGTGGGCTGTGCTTAGGTCGCACACATGCGGCGAGATGAACTGTATTTCAGTTTGAGAACCTAATCCAAATTAACTATGACCAGTGACTAGTGATTTTTTTTTTTTTTTTTAATAAACTGAAATTGTCATCTTTATTAATGGTTGAATGAATATATAAAGTGGATGGTAGTAATTATGTTTACCTTTGTATTTATTATATTTGAATGTCAGAATATGGATATATAAACACGGTCATGTCATAAATGGACAGGAATCAGTGTGTGCTGTGTCAGTGCTGGGCTCTTTTGTCGGTTTTGATCATACTGACATTTTCCCAGCTGTGAGAAAGTAAAAAATATCTTCACTGTGCCATTTTAACACCTCACGGATTTCCGTGAGTTTATTCTTTCTTCCTTTCTTTCTTTCTTTCTTTCTTTCTTTCTTTCTTTCTTTCTTTCTTTCTTTCTTTTTTGTTTGTTTGTTGAAGAATAATGTCCACTGTAATGCTTTTTGTAGGATGGGATGGTCCTATAATGACATGAACTTACAACTAATACCTTACTTATTCAGCTCATTTAGCAATCCAGTTCACAGTTACATTCCAAACTGTTTCAGTTCTGAATTCTGGCCTCTTTTAGTATTCATTTATGATTTATATTTAATGTTCCTCACACACACACACACACACGCACACACACACACACACACACACACACAGTCACAAACACACCCCAGAACAGAGGAATCGTAAGCTGAGAAAACAGAACCAGTCCTCATTTGTGTTGCTATTGCTAAGTTGATCTGAGGAGCAAAAACAGAGTCAGATAAAGAAGCTTGCATTGTCGTGTCTGTGTGAGAGGATGCAGTGGAAACCGCTCTCTTTTGTGTTGAGCGACACATAAATGTCAGCTCTCCCCAAGACCTCCCGTTTTGGTCTTTGGTCTCCTGCCATGCTAACTGAAATGATGCGAGACAATCAGCCCTTAGGCCAAACAGTACTTTAACACGGCAATAACACTCCAGTCTGCTGTAGGACCTCTAAGTAACTTGATTGAACTCAGATACTAACAGTCACTACATTTCATTTCCCACAGCTCAGACTCAATATTTGAACCATGTTATCTGTTATAGTAAAGCCCTAAACCTCATTACTACATGTGAGGCCAAATACAGGCTCCCCAAATCTCTCTTTATAATGACTAGGTATGACGCCCAAAAAAACCCCAGAAACAAACAAACAAACAAACAAACAAAACAACAACAACAACAACAACAACAACAACAACAGCAACAAAAAAACAAATGTTTGAGTGCACTGTGAGCTGGTCATTGTGGATTGTGGTCTTGTGTAAAGTGGGCTGATAATTTGTCAGCAGTATTGCTGGACTGAAGTTAGTTTCTGCCACCGCCCCCCCCCCCCCCCCCCTCCTCTGTTAGCACTCCTTCCAGAGAGCAGGTGCATGGGTTAGGTAATTAGGTGGAAAATCTATGACAGTGTCTATCTCCAGAGGAAAATGCATTTTTGACAAGCTAATCCCACAGCATTAGTTAACGCATTGTCAAATACTTTGTATATTATCAGTTGGTATTTAGCAGTGTAATTGAAATAGGCCTACTGAAATATAGTAATTACATTACGTCCAAGATCATCATCTGTCTGTCTCTCACCTCCTCTTTCTCTCTTATTGCATCTGACATGTAGACATGATTATGATTCCGGTGACAAAAATGATTTAACCAGTGGCTTGTAAAAATATGTAACCTATTACAACACATGTATAGTCTTTGCAGTCCTTAAACTCTCATTTGTCTTGTTGCCTTGTTTCATTGTCCACTACAGAAATGGTTTTATGTTCCTCTGACATACACATACAACAACACATACAATAATGTTGGTGTGTCATTTTTAATGGAAAACTATGAAGACTAGCTGTCACCTTGACATTTTCTGAATGCGAAGATGACCTTGTGTTCTTGATAGGGTTTCACCAGTGAAAAGAAAGTTATAGATCTGTATACAAGGTGATCTGCGCATCCTCTCTTTCTGCGATGCGTTTCCCTTGAGGGGTTAATAGTGTCTTTAGCTGTGTGTTTTGTGAGATTACTCATTCTCACAGCTAACCACAATGACAAATAACCATTATTCTTTTTCCTGCACTGATAACCGGGACAACTTAAACATTTTTTTTACCAGCACAAGTGAGATCATTAATCCTCGGTGATTTGGCTGATAAGTGTTGACTGCCAAGTAATGACCATGTCACCCAAGAAAAGACAAAATATGTGAACAATTAAAACAAGATGGCTTTTATCTAGTGAATCCTAACTGCCTATTCACATTTCATTAGCGGTATTGCTGATGATCTGTATCGTAAGACTGTTGTTGACTACTCAGCCATTGGTCTACTAACATTAACATTAACGAAAGAGGAGAATTCAGTGTTGTGCATGAAATATTTGAGAATGAAGCCAATTGATCACACAGGCTCTTACAGTCACCTAAATAAACCAAGTGAATGCTAACTAAATTATGTTAATAGATTCTTCTTTGCCCATGAAACAAACAAATGCTGTGTCGTTTGACCTAATCTGCTGACCTTTAGTTGCTTGTGTCTGAATTAAATCTGTAATGCTTACCGAACCATCTATTTTATGATCAATACAAGACACAGTGGATAATTAGTGCTTAACAAGTTTTCCTATGCCAAAAATCTTATGCTAATAATCTAATTAAAATATATGCCAACGTGGAGACATGAAATACTGATGTCTTGACACTATTCTATGTGCTATGTGTATGTATGCGCTGGTTAATGCATGCATGTAACATATGGAATCTACGTGCATAGAGGCAAAGATACATTCACATACACTTTTTTTTCGCACACATTTTTTGAATCCTTACCAACTGTGAATAACCATATTGGATTTGGAATACTATAAGAATCAAGGGACAAGCAACACATGATTAGATCAGTGAATTTTAATCACGATATTTAGAGTTAAGTCATAATATGTCTTTACTGTTTTGTGTATGAGGGTTATTTATTTATTTATTTATAGACAAGGTTACACATTTCCTTATTATTTACCATTTCAATTATTTTTTATTGTCTTTGCCTGTGTCTAAGATAACTTTCCATATGTTGAAAGTACACTAAAATGTAAGGAAACAATTATGATTTGAATAGAGTAAATTCATTTTGAATATAATTTTCTCATTTTCAGTACATCTTTACGTATCATATGAATGAACTGAAATGAAATTCCCTATGAGAATGTGAAGATACAGCTCAGATGCAAAGTGAACATCACTTGAAGAATTGTCAGTGTAGTTGTTCGGTTAAAATTTGGAAAATATATTTGAAACATTTAGACACATATCATCCGAGTCAGGCCTGCCAAGTCCTTGTAAAGTAAACAGAAAAATCAGAGAATGCTGAGGGAATGCTTTGAAGACTGAGTGGCAGTTTCAGATACCAAGGGCATTGTCAAGGCAACCTTGAGAGTGAGATAGTGGTTTCTCTCTCCTTTAGGAGCTTTGGAAAGAAAGAGCAACACACAGCATCATTTGGTACAGAAACATTGGACACTTATCTTCTAATCTCACTTTAGAATGCCACGCATGGAACAGCAAACTTTACCATTGAGTCCCTTATGTTAATATTATTGACCGTTCCTTATAAAGCCCAGGGCTTTGGATTTCTCATGCCAAACACACAAAACGCTGGCAGAGTGGCAGTTCTTGGCATCTGATATTCTGCATTATTGTGACCGAAACTCTGTTTAGATCAAAGGGATTCAGGAGCCTAAGTTTCAAATCTCCTCCCAAGCCCATTTTGGCTACTCTTTATTTAGCTCATTGGCATTCTGACCCCCCCATGCTTCTGAGACTTTGAACCCTCAAAGTTTGGAAAAGCCGAATTGCCGCTTTAAACACATTATCAGTGGGCCAGATTAAAGAATATGGCTAAGCATCTTAAGGTTTTAGTGCAGTCTGGCGGCATGGTTTGGTCCTCTGGAGCCATTTACTCTCATATACTGTATTAAGCATGGCTGAGAGAACACACCAGAGGAGGTGGAAGAAAAAAA